>NC_090051.1:18268931-18356431 GCF_038355195.1 Osmerus mordax | reverse complement strand
ATTAATTGTTTATGACGGGATGTAGTCTCTGTTGGTGTTCAGTGTCTCATTGGTTTTGTTTGCGTTTGTGCGATTGTATGTGTGTGTGTGTGAGACAGAGAGCATCATGCATGGGTGTGTGTGTGTGTGTGTGTGCGTGTGAGACAGAGAGCATCATGTATGGGTGTGTGTGTGTGTGTGTGTGAGACAGAGAGCATCATGCATGGGTGTGTGTGTGTGTGGTGTGTGTGAGACAGAGAGCATCATGCATGGGTGTGTGTGTGTGTGTGTGTGTGAGACAGAGAGCTCATGCATGGGTGTGTGTGTGTGTGTGGTGTGTGTGAGACAGAGATGTCGTGTGTGTTTGCGTTGGCCTGTATCATATGTCCAGGACGTTTGTCTGCACAGAAGAGACGGTCTTTCATCTACTGGTGAAACCAGGAAGCAGGTCACATGTTCACATCCCAGACTGAACGATAACTGAACTGAACTGCTCGTCCTGACAGACTTCTTTACAAGATGTACAGTTGTACACCATTAATGGTACTGGTGAACAAAAAAGCGAGATATTTCGTATTGAATATTTTTTATCCATGCGACAATGTTATTTTTTTTTACCCAAGCTCTCCCCTTATGGGTGTCACATTTAAAAGCGTCAGAGGGTGAACCGCAGATACGCTGAGGCCAATTAGTCTCTCTGGCTGTCTCCCCCCACTCCAGCCCACTGGTCTGGAGTGTGTCACACACAACCCAGCCTGCTGCAGCGCTGCTGGCAGGGGGAGCGGAGAGAAAGGATTGGGTCTGGTGGAACTGGAGGAGGGCGTACCTGAGGGATTACAGAGACTCAAGAGGGCTGTGAGAATGAAAGGGGTTAGAGTGCCACCTGGTGGATAGTTGATGTAGCTACAGCTACTGCTTCGGTCTGCAGTTCTGGTTGGGAGTTGCAGAGGGTGATCTCGCTCTGATCTCTGTCCTCCCTCTACTCTCTTTTTCCCTCTCTCTCCATCTCTCTCCCAGACATCTACAAGCCGGCCGTGTCGCACAGGGACCTGAACAGCAGGAACGTTCTGGTGAAGAACGACGGGACGTGTGTGATCAGCGACTTCGGCCTGTCCATGAAGCTGACGGGGAACCGGCTGGTGAGGCCTGGAGAGGAGGAGAACGCAGCCATCAGCGAGGTGAGAGGGGAGAAGTAGGGGGAGGGAGGGAGGGTGGGGAAGGGAGGGGAGAAGAGAGGAGAGGAGGAGAACGCAGCATCAGCGAGGTGAGAGGGGAGAAGTAGGGGGAGGGAGGGAGGGAGGGGAGGGAGGGAGGAGGGAGGGAGGGGGAGGGGAGGGGAGGGGAGGGGAGGGGAGGGGAGGGAGAGGAGAGGAGAGGAGAGGAGGAGAGGAGAGGAGAGGAGAGGGAGGGAGGGAGGGAGGGAGGGAGGGAGGAGAGGGGAGGGGAGGGGGAGGGGAGAAGAGAGGAGAGGAGAGGAGAGGAGGGAGGGAGGGAGGGAGGGAGGGAGGGTGGGAGGGAGGGAGGGAGGGAGGGAGGGTGGGAGGGAGGAGGGAGGGAGGGAGGGAGGAGAGAGGAGAGGAGAGGGAGAGAACAGGGGAGGGAGGTTCTCTAGTAGTTCTCTAGAGTATTCTGAGTGCTCTTATATTCTTTTGGGATGAATTTGCCTTTCAACCCTTTCATTCTTTATCCCCCCCTCCCAAGGTGGGTACTATCCGCTACATGGCCCCTGAGGTTCTGGAGGGGGCGGTGAACCTGAGGGACTGTGAGTCGGCCCTGAAGCAGGTGGACATGTATGCTGTGGGCCCTTATCTACTGGGAGACCTTTATGCGCTGCACAGACCTCTTCCCGGGTAAGACACACACACACACGCACACACACATCCTGGTGGGAAAATACTGCAGTGGAATGTTATTCCAATATGTGTGCCTAATTTAATTTGCTTTGCAGGGGTGAAAAGCATGTGTAGTCAGTGTACCATGAAAGCTGAATCATCAAACGCACCTGTCTTTCCCTCCCTCCCTCCCTCCCTCCCTCCCTCCCTCCCTCCCTCCCTCCCTCCCTCCCTCCCTCCCTCCCTCCCCTCCCTCCCTCCCCTTCCCCCCTCGCAGGAGAGACAGTTCCAGAGTACCAGATGGCGTTCCAGGCGGAGGCAGGAAACCATCCCTCGTTTGAGGACATGCAGGTCCTGGTGTCCAGAGAGAAACAGAGACCCAAATTCCCTGAAGCCTGGAAGGAGAACAGCCTGGTAAGGCACGCGTGTGTGTGTGTGTGTGTGAGCGTGTGTGAGCATATGTGTGAGCGCGCCCGTGTGGTCCTGCCAGCACACACGGCCTGATGACGATGACACCCAGAGACAGAGGATGTCATGTGAACGGGGGCGACGTGTGTTCCAGGCGGTGCGCTCCCTGAAGGAGACCATGGAGGACTGCTGGGACCAGGACGCCGAGGCCGCCTGACGGCCCAGTGTGCCGAGGAGCGCATGGCCGAGCTGCTGATGATCTGGGACAGGAACAAGTCAGTCAGCCCCACCCTCAACCCCATGAGCACCGCACTGCACAACGAGAGGTACACACACACACACGCACAACACAGCACCTAGCCCGTCACTGTCGTCGGGAATCAAAACGTTAAGTCTGACCAGCAGCCTGCGCAGCCTGAGGTACACACACACGTCACCTCATCAGTGATCGTCTGGAGTCATGATGACTCTAGTGGGCTACACACAGATCGCCTTATCAATGGTCGTCTATTGGTCAGCACAGTATTCTGACCAAACACACATCACCTAATCATTGATCGTCTACAAGATACAGTATTCTGATTGCACACTAAAATCACCTAATCAGTGATCCATGACCTATACTCCCTACACTCAGACCCATGTCTCATCCTACTTCCTGTCTCTCCTCCAATCAGGAACATCTCCAACAGTCGCCGGACCCCCAAGGTGGGCCACGACTACTCCTCGTCCTCCTACATCGAGGACCACGAGGGCGTGGTCAAGAACCTGCCCGGCGACGGCTCCACCTCCGGGACGTCCGTCAGCGTGGGCGCGGACGGGGTCGCGGGGGGTCAGCGGCGGGGTCGCGCCGGAGAAGAACCGGAACTCCATCAACTACGAGAGGCAGCAGGCTCAGCTGCAGGCTCAAGCCCGGCTGCCCAGCCCGGAGAGCAGCGGGGCCAGCCTCTCCACCACCGGCCTCACCCCCTCCACCATCATGACCACCATCTCCGAGTCCGGACACTCAGAGGACACAGGTACGCGGTCCACCCCAACGATTGTGTCCGTTTTGCCCTTTAACAAGGCGGGTCATCTCCAAGCTGTTTGGGCGATGCTGGCGGCCGGGGAGATTTTTTCTGTTGTATGTGACTAAAATGTTTTATTGCTGTTCTAACTCCTGTTCATCTAGGTGGCGCTATGACTTCAGGCATGCCGGTATGTCTGCAGCTGACAGAGGAAGACCTGGAGACCACCAAGCTGGACCCGAAAGAGGTGGACAAGAACCTGAAGGAGAGCTCTGATGAGAACTTGATGGAACACTCTCAGAAGCAGTTCAGCGCTCCAGACCCCCTGGCGCAGGGCAGCTCCAGCCTGCTCTACCCCCTCATCAAGCTGGCCGCAGAGGTGAGGAGCGGAGGGAGGGTGGGAGGGAGGGAGGGTGGGTGGTGGAGGGGATGGAGGGTTGGAGAGACACAGAGATGGATGTCACCTTGCTAGATTCACATCAATACCAAGTGAATATTGTGTTGCTGATTATTGTGGATGACTCGGGAAATAAACACCGGATGAAACGTGAACCCCAGTATTTCCACGGTCTCTGTTCTCCTCAGGTGACTGGCTCTGGGTCCCAGAGTGACTACGGAGCTGGGGCCAGCGGTCTGGGAGACCCCCCAGCCTCCATGTACCCCCTACCCAAGCAGCAGAACCTGCCCAAGCGCCCCACCAGCCTGCCCCTGCACGCCAAGGCCAAGGAAGCCGCCGCTTCCAGGCTCAAATTCGGCAAGCACAAGTCCAACCTGCGCCAGGTGGAGACGGGCGTGGCCAAGATGAACACGCTGACCATCGCCCCGGCGGGCGAGCCTCACCTGGTCACCATGAGCAACAACGCTCCGCCCCCAGGAGTACGCAGCGGGGCGGCGGTCGTGGTTGTCAACGGTTACACCGGGGTGGCTGCCGGGCCGTATGGGACGAGTAACCCGGCCGGGCCCCAGGCGGGGGAGAGGGGGGAGGGGGCGCTGCTGCAGAACCAGCTGAGCGGGGATGACGGCCGACTGAACATCAACATCAACTCCAGCCCCGACGAACACGAGCCGCTGCTCCGCAGGGAACAGCCCGCCGCACGCGACCACCAGAGGCCAGCCAATCATCTGGCGGGACGCACCAACTCCAACAACAACAACAACAGCTACAACCATGCTCAAGGACTCGGACTGGCTCTCCGAGGGGAGAACTACCATCCACCAGCCCGAGCTAAGACCCTCGCCCCAGTCTCTGCCCCAGTCCCAGCACCAGCCTCTGCCCTAGCCTCAGTTTCTGCCCCTGTTCCAGCCTCTGCCCCAGTCCCAGCCTCAGCCCCAGCCTCTGCCCCAGCCTCAGTCCCAGCCTCTGCCCCAGCCTCTGCCCCAGTCCCAGCCTCTGCCCCAGTCCCAGCACCCACCCTAACCTCAGTCCCAGTCTCTGTTCCTGCCTCAGTCCTCTCCCCAGCTGCAGACCCAGATCCAGAGGCCCAGGGCGAGGACCAGCTGAGGCAGCCTAAACCCAGGAGGCCTGAGAGGCCCAACTCCCTGGACCTGTCCGCCTCTTCTCTGGACAGCTCCTCAGGTGAGGTCATAGAGGACTGAACCACGTGTGTGTGTGCCTCCATGTGTGTGTGTGTGCCTCCGTGTGTGTGTGTACATGTGTGTGAACGCGTGTGTGTAATGAGGTAGGGAGACAGGCTTTATTTTGACTTTGTGATAGAGATCACCCAGGAAGCTAGTCTTGACAAGCCCATCAAGTCGACATGAATATAGACACAATGTTCTGGGGGGTTAGCCTCTACTGCAGAGGAAGACTCGCCCACAACACTCACAACTTTGGAATTTCCTTCCCTTGCGACAGTAGAATGTCCAGTGTACTGACTGATAAGAGGCTTCCAGAATGTTCTGCCTCAGTGCTAAGGGCTAGTGTGCTGAGGGTGGAGATCCTGCGCTGATGGCTGTGTGTGGGCCAGAGCCAACTCTGATGCAGAACCACAACAGGAACTAGCTGGACATGATCGCCCAGGGTGCCAGGAAGTGTTTACTCTAAACACACACACACGCGTAAAGGGGGTGTAACCAGGGGGGAATCAAGGAGAATTTGTGCTCAAACTCAAACTGCCTCCAGGGTTTTGGCTTGTTGGAAAGGGCGTGTTTGATCTGGAAATGTCAGAGTGATTCTTCCTTGTTTTTTCTTTGTTTCTTTGTTAGTTTAAAAGGAACTCACTGTGAGTGTTAAAGTTTGTGACTTGTGTCTAGAATTCTGCAGTGATACATCTAACCCACTAGAGAGCAGCATTCAGTACCTACGCACACATATTGCTTAAGGTAGCCCATATGAATGTTTTCAAAGGCTTCAAAGAGTATTCCCCAGTAGAACAAACACTTAGGGATTTACACTTATCTGTGTGTGTGTGTGTGTGTGCGTGCATGTGTGTGTTACAGGTGATGGCTCGTCACAAGACGGTAAGAACGGGTCGGGTGAGAAGATCAAACGCCGTGTGAAGACCCCGTACTCCCTGAAGAGATTGCGCCCAGCCACCTGGGTCGTCTCCACGGATACCCTGTTCGACTCAGAGGTCAACAACAATAAAGGCTTGACCAATCAGGGCCCAGCGAGCACCAGCCGCTCCAAATCCAGCACAGCCGTGTTCCTGGTGGGTGGGGCTGGGAGCGCCACTGCTACGATGACCTCTGACCCCCACAACATGACCTGCCTGTGACCTTTAACCCACACCTGTGGAAGTGGCGAGAGGAGACTGTCAGCCACAGGTTATTGAAGTTTCACGAGATCTGGTTCAAATTTAGTAAGATTGGACGTGATTGGACAAAATGACTCTGCGAGAGAAGGAGTTGAGCACTTAATAAGGTCATGGTGTTTTCCTGAATTTCTTCTGCTTTCTTTTTTTATCTGAAGAAATTTGCTTTAAATACAGAACCCAGCTATGCAGCGACATCCACTTCAAATGCTTCCATAGTATTTGTTGTGCCCCATGGATCATTCTGTGATGTTATGTACGGCTGTGTGAAACATTGTTTGTTTTGTTGCACTTTTAAGGCAATCTTAATCACCAAGTGAGGTCTGTCTCCTGTAACCATGGTATCTTGGTCTTGGTAACACAGAGGAGAGACAATGATTCTAACAATCAGTAACTGCTCCCATGGATACGAGTGTGTGTCCATATAAAACTAGGCTGACAATGACAGAGGCAGTGGTCTTTAAGACAGGGTAGGTTTCACTGCTAAATGGGCGACTCGTTTTAACATCTATACCCTTATGTTTCATATTTTTAAATGTGCAATAGGCTTTAGCTTTGAGGTGCTTTTTAATCTATTTTGAATTGTATTCTTATGTTTTATTTTTCCAGCAACCATTTTTGTTATGACTTTGTAAACAGTGCACTTATTAAGAGTTTGTAGTTTGTAGAGTCGGATCAACCACCATTGAATGAGCTACAGAAAAATACCTAGATGACAATCTTTTACCTTCCCACCAATCCCATCCCAATCGGAGAAGGAAAAGCTACCAATCAAATCTAGAGAATGGGTCTGGACCAGGGCTTGTGGTTTGGTTTTGTACAGCAGAAACTGTTGCACTCTGAAGCAACCTGAAGCATGGGATTTCATTCTGTTACAAAACTATACATCTTAGACAGTTTACCTAAAATAAAATAAATATAATCTTTCCTGAGCAGTAAACTGGCCATTTAAATAGGGACTCGCACCAGAAACCCTCATGGGAAGAATCCTGAACGCAAGACAATACTGTACTGTCCGGCTTGCGCCCTCGTTTGGTGCAAATGTCAATCCCTGCCTTCAGACGAGAAAGAGGGTTAGTTACAGTGTGTAATTCCGTGAGCTGTAATACATGTGTGTGTTTTTCCTGTAGGTCTTCTTTCCTGTGTGCATCATTATGGCATCATACTCTCTCTCTCTCTAAAGAGGGGGAACTGTACAGGTCAGCCGACCAATAGGAGACCTTCTATCTGATGCCCTGTTATAAGCTATGAATTATATTGTCAACAACAAAGTAAATTATACATAAGTACAAACTACTCTCTTATTGTACACACCTGAAATATAATGAATCTTAACTGTAGATGGACACATCAGTAAGCTCATAGCATTTCTTTTTAAGTGATTTTGTTGGAAACTTTCAGAGTCAAGTTTGCTTTTTACAATAGTTCTGTTTAGTCTGTCAGGAGGTCAGCGGCTGGAGACTGAATGAACTCAACGTCCACTCTTTGATGCCTCTTGCCATGAAACGTTTCTGCGCTGTATGTTCTCAATGTTTGCCCTCTGTTTGATTTAGGGTTGTATCTCAATTCATTCAGAGCAAACCTGTTAAATCTAGGCCTAAAATATAAGATCCTCCTCATGTTCTATACCCAAATACTCTATATCTGAATATCGGGCTGCCAAGCTACCGTACAAACTATACACGTAAGGCTAATGGGGATAGTCACAACAAGTTTTGAAGCACTGATGAACATTTTGAAAAGATCAACATTTTAGGTTTATGGCTGGAAGTGATTATTGGTATGTTGAAGTTGGTCCAAGTTGACCAAGATAGACTAAAACAGATTCAAGTGAGGTTGTGTCATTTCACCATACCTGTTCTATGTCCCTTTAGTGGAGCACTGGGCTTGCCTGACTCTACTGTGTGTATGTATGTATAATAGCGTCTCCCTAAGTGTAAATACTCCTGTATATAGTCCTGTTAATGCTATATATACATATTGCTCAACTGTTGCTATGGGACCAACAATAATGCTACAGTACTATGAAATCTGGTCGTCAGTTAACTGTAGTCTGTGTGACTGTATATACGGTAGTCATCATCACGCATGCAGACACTCATGTTAGGGGTCATGAATGAATCCTACCTTGAAAGGACAAGAAAGGTTTATTAGAAGCTGGTTTTACAAAATGGCGGGTGGACTCATTGATTTATTTGGGCCAGTTTTGATTCCCTTTGACTATCTCCTAGTCAAAGGGAATCAAAACTGGCCCAAATAAATCTGATCAATACCATGCTGAACAATACATTCTTGCGTTCTAGATATTGACACTTTTAAACTTTGACTCTTTAAAAAATTTACTTTTTAAAGAAAGAAAAAGGAAAGACTATATTGTCTATAACCTCCTAGAGGAGAAGAAGAATGAAGCAAAATGTGTTTGACCGACGGTGTGTGTGAATGAAGGGTATGTTTAAGTGACTTTTTCTCTGAATTCGTGTTGCAGAGGCAGGCTCTGCTGAACCGTTTCAAGCCACGGAAATGTTTTCTATTGAAGTTTGTAAAAAAGAAAAAGGAAAAAGAGGTGCTTTGAAAATAAAAAAGAACAAATGATAATTCATTGCTCTCTAGTCTGCTCAAAACATGTTAAAATTCCATGTAGAGGAGAAAAAAAGCTTGCTGTACAACCCTGCATTATTCAGTTGATTAAAGATTATATTATTGAAAATAAGATATCTTGGTTTGAGATATTTATTCTGACCACTGCATTCCAAAGCACATTTAAGGGTAATGGAATCCAACATAAAATCAAGCACCAGAAACATAATTGTACATTCTCATTTTATACCCACTGCATACTACTGAAAGAAGTTATTTATCAACGGTGCAGTAGTATTATCAACCACTGAGAAGAACCTGTGAATGATTTGACCACATGAGGGTGTCATTTTCTGACACATGGGCCTACCTCTCTCAGTCTTTGTTCAGAGCACATGCTTCAGAGACATAAGAAGTTTACCACCTTTGGGTACATTTTATTGATAATAGACTGGAGAAGAGAGTCAATATGAATCATTTTGGATAAAACATTGAAAAAAGTTGCTAGGGAGTTGGTTAAATCCTGTGATTAGATGTGACGAGGTTACTTCCTCAAGTCCAAATCATTTAATGCCTTGCTTTGGAAGAATACCTTGGTAGACGATGTAACTCCTATAAAAGCATTTATTGACATATAGATTATTTATATCAAGTGTATATGTATTGTCATCGAGTTATAACCCCATTTGTTGTCAACACAAAGTTGTCCGAAATATGCATCTATAGTTTGTGTTCGGTGATGTGAAGGGCGGGACTTGAGAAACCAGGCGGCCAGTGACAAATTCCCACTGTGGGTAGGTGAGCCAATGATATGCTGAGAGGGCAGGGTCGAGCAAGATCCTTATGTGCGTGGCGAGAAAGTTGCAGTTAGTTTACTACAGAGGCTGGGGCAAATGGTCTGGGAACTGTTGAGGTAGGGGACAACACAGTTAGATGGGTTATTTCTCGAAAGGGGTACCAAAGGCTTTCTTTTTACTACGTTGTTGAACTACATCTATATACGCATGCTGAACTTGGTACAACTGTTTTGTTAGCTCAACAGGATTGTTCGTATTGGCATCATGTCTCAAAGAATTAGGAGAAACGGGTCGCCGACTTCGAATTGTTTGGCCATAAGTGGCAGCGCAGCCGGTGGTGGTGTCGGTGTTACCGGGGGCCCGGGAGCTTCTGGGAGCAACGCAGGAATGAATTTGTTTAGTCGTCTTCTGCCCATGAAGGCTACGGTTCCGTTCCAGCTCAGACCGCAGACACAGCCCCCCCTGCAGTCCAAGTCGCTTCACAGTGCCGACAGTGGAGGCGGCAGCCCCACTCACACTTCCAACAATAACAACGGTAATGGTAAATTCCACAGTAGTTCAGGCGAGGCACCTGGAATGCGCACGCAGACTTCACTTAGCCGAAGCCCCACTCGTGCTGTCTCGGTCAGCTCCACAGCTGTTTCAGCCATCCCACTGTCCTCCTCGTCCCCGTCTCCATCCAATGTCGGTCCCACAGGCTCTGTGTGCCTCCAAACCGGGACAGCCTCCCCTTCTTTGAGAGGCAGCCCCACCAACACGACTGCATCATCAACGACTAGCTCCGGGACATTCCGAGCCGCTCAAACACAATCACCTCTTCTTCCAGCATCACCGACACAACAACTGACTTTTCCGATGGTGTCGCCGCACAGTAACACTCACAGCTACCACAGCGGCACGGCTAGTGTCAACTTATGCAGCCTCTGTGTGCCGCATGTCTCAGTCGCCGGAGGCTCCCCATGCTACTCACCCACCCAGCAGCTACACTGGCAATCAGACTACTCAGTGGTGACAGCCTCCCTACAGCTTCTTCAACCCTATTCGGCCTCGCCACCTTCATCCTCATCCTTGAGCAGCCAGAGGGGTAGAGCGGTGCAGTCACAACGGTGGTCACCCGAGCAAGACAGACAGTCCCCAGAGCGCGTCAGTCCTGGCTCGCCTGATGGTAAAGTTCAACAACATGCGATTATTGTAACTACGTTAACATGCACTCTGCTATAAGTTTAATTAGTATTTATAGCAATGCTCAAACTTTAGTCCAGACTGTTGCTCATTCCAAGTTACACATGCTGCTGCCGTTTATACATTTTACTGTATGCAAATAATCCCTTTACCAGTTTCTGTGTTATCTTAAAGATTAGAAATAGCCTACAGGTTGGGCGACAGGCATGTGCGGGCTCGTGCTGCCTCATACTCTTACAATACTCTTGCCATAGACTTACTTTCCAGGACGAGTCTCATGGAAAAAAAGTGTGATTCCATTTATTGTTGAATTTATGAAGTTATCAAGATGTGTCCAGTTATGAATGATGGCCGCACAAGGTTAGCTCACGAGTTAGTCAGGATAAAGGCTTAGATTGATATCTGATGTATGGTGGCCTGATCCAGGCCACCTGTGAGGTGACGGTTACAGAGAAGACTACATTGTTTACTCAATGTCTGCCTGCTCCATGTACCTCTCATGATAAATGACTGTGAAACACCTCTGGGCCTTGAACAGATTAGCATCATGTCTACTGTCATGGTGTTGCATGGCCTGTGTAGTGTTTTTTTCCTATATGTATATACACCCCACCAGAGTACTACTGATCTCTGCATACAAGGTATTAATAGCAGCCACAGAACTGGAAAAACCCATCTGGTTGAAAATGTAGCAAAGAAAGGGTGTGTGTGTGTGTAGAGTGTGTCTGTGTGTGTTTGGAGATGGTGGGGAAGTTGCAAAGTAGGGAAGGGAGTGTACCATGCATCAAAAAACAGACAAGAGAAATGTGAACCCTCTTGTGTACTGAACCTCAGGTCAGTAAGGGTTTGCGGTCTGTAGCAGAGTTGAGGTCTAGCATGGAGCTGGAGGAGGGAGGGGGTCTAGTATGGAGCTGGAGGAGGGAGGGGGTCTAGTATGGAGCTGGAGGAGGGAGGGGGTCTAGTATGGAGCTGGAGGAGGGAGGGGGTCTAGTATGGAGCTGGAGGAGGGAGGGGGTCTAGTATGGAGCTGGAGGAGGGAGGGGGTCTAGTATGGAGCTGGAGGAGGGAGGGGGTCTAGTATGGAGCTGGAGGAGGGAGGGGGTCTAGTATGGAGCTGGAGGAGGGAGGGGGTCTAGTATGGAGCTGGAGGAGGTAGGGGGTCTAGTATGGAGCTGGAGGAGGGAGGTGGTCTAGTATGGAGCTGGAGGAGGTAGGGGGTCTAGTATGGAGCTGGAGGAGGGAGGGGGTCTAGTATGGAGCTGGAGGAGGGAGGGGGTCTAGTATGGAGCTGGAGGAACATGTGTAGACCTCCGGTGACCATGTTTTGTTCCTTCTGATTTTCCCATTAATCCTTTATTAATACAAAGTAGTTTGACCATACATACTGCTCAGTGGATTAATAAAGTATGATTAATCTGGGGATTATTTTAATTCCAGTCTCTGGAGATCATAGTAATTGGCTCCAGAGAGGACTGATCATGGGTTTGCTGAGGCCTCTGTCCGGCTCCAGAATCATTGCTTCACTAGCCTCAACTAAACACACCATCATCTATGCAGATGGATTGTTTTCATCCTATAACAGGCATTTTCCACTGCTCAGTCAGTCCACAGTCTGCACCCGGAGAGCCCTGTAACTTTCCAGATGATAAACACACAGTATCCATGCTTGTGCTGCAAAAACAGATGGCTTGAAAGAGGACAAGAGAAAGAGATGGAGCGAATGTAACACAGGAAGGATCAAGATGGGGGAGAGACACATTTCAACAGTAGCCGAGAAGCAAACCCACCATTGCAGCATAAGAAACATGTTAAATCACATTCCTTTCTTGGTTTGCAGGAATGGATTTGGGGTGGAAGGAGACAAGTGAAGGGAGGTTAGTTGTCAGTTCCCTGTTGCTGGCTGACGGGCCAGGCTTGTGAGGAGAAGGCCCCAGATAGTCTCAGAGGTCTGGAGCTTATCTTTGAGTGTTAGTGAACCAGGTTGGATCCCTGGAATGTTCTGAAGTGATTGCAAAGACCACTATCTATTCTGACTTCTTCTAGGCAAGAGGGAAAGAAGTATTTCTGTGTGTAGGGGGGGGGGGGGGGGGTGAAGCGTCAAAACATATGTTTTCCGGTAGGTATGTGGCAGTGTGTATAGTCTGACTGAGAATAAGGGTGAGCTTGAGATAACCACAGTATATGCCCTAGCATGCCAGTTTGGTTTGTTTTAGGTGGGTGTGTTTGAGAGAATCCTAACTCGTGATGCTTTACACGTACATACACACACACACCCTCAAACATGCACACACTATCTCTTTCTTACACTGTGTCTCTTTCTCTTGTAAAGGTAGATGGCACATGACAAAGGTGTGGCCAGTCAAGAACTGACTCAAAGGGGGGTGTGTGTGTGTGTGTTTAAACTCTTACTGCATTACAGTTGTGGTGTGTGTTTGAGTTCAGACCTCTGAAGCCCTCACAGGATGGCCTTGTCATGAAGCTGTCTTCGTGATGACAGCTGTGATTTACACTTCTACTGTACGTGTTGGCTGTCTGTGCGTCTCTGCTGTGAACTTTGATGGTAGCTTTTTCACTCTGTATGTTTGTTCACACAGTGTGTGTATGTGTATATGAGTTGCCAGGAGGGGAAATGGCAAACAAGCAATGCTAATGATGATTCCATTCTAGACCAGGTTAGCTCCCCTGACAGTTCTGGAAGAGAATAGCTAACATGCACTTAACATAGACACACACACTGGCTGTGTTACTGGAAACACAAGGGAGAGCTTTTGGAAAAATAACATCTTGAAAACGGTGCTCGTCATTTGTTGAAATCCTGGGCATTCTCTATGGACTCACTCAAAATGGCAGCTGTTGTCGGTTTGGTTTCTCTGTAAGTCTCCTCACTCAGCGTGGCTGAATGTCCCGACAGTGGTGTCGGTTTCCTGGAAAGAAGGGTGATAAGAGAAGTGTGGAAAGAGGGCAGAAGGAGGGCGTCTTTGAAAACCGGTGAACATTGCAATCGATGGCGGTCTGAGGACGAGAGAAAGGGGGGAGGGGTGGGGATGGGGGTGGGACAGTTACTCGCAGACTCTTGAGAGAATGTAGGTCAAAACAAACAGGTTGTTTCCTCGAAGCCTCCTGTCTCAGCTCAGCCAGTCATTAGTTAATCAGCTTTAGGTCGGGTTGAGAGGACCAGTGCCCCCACAGTGTGCACCACTCCGCCCAGCTTACACTCCCAACCTCCTGTCTGCCAGGCTGGATAAACACCCCAACCATCTAATCAAACTGTTGTTTTGGGCCTAAGGAGTAATTCCACAGACCCAATGTTACACACTGTCAGGATAAGCAGGAGCTGTTACACACAGCTAAAGCATTCATTCATGAACCCCCTTTCTATTGTAAAGTATGTATATTCTGTCATACACAATCAAGACATTATGCTCCTTTTCTGCAAAGGACCTACAACGTTTAAACTCATAAACAAGAGTTTCTGTTCTCGTACCTAAATGTATGCATACTAATCCGAATGTCTGTTTTCTCCTCTATCTCTCTAGAGAGAGCCAGGCACTCCCTGGCTGGCCTGTCCTCCTCTTCCTCCTCCTCTTCCTCCTCCTCCACTAGTTGTATCCGTCGCACATCCTCTCTGGACGCCCTGACGGGACCCTACCTGTCCGGACACTGGCCCCGCGATGCAGCCCATGCTCCCTGTGGCCCCTTCATGAGAGACAAATCCACACAGGTAGGACACCCCCCCCACTCCCAAGCATATTTGACACAACAGTCCTTGTACAACTTGCACTTCCAACAACACGCCATGCTCTTAGACACAATACTCTCCCCTCATATATATATATATATAGATATATAATTATACACCCAAGAGCACACACAACACTGTACAGAGACAATCATTTTATTTCCCAGGTTATTGTTATTTACAGAAATGGAACAGAATAACACATCCTCATCATATGTCATTCATGTCAAAACACAATAATGCCATCTCTGAATCATAAATAAGGTATCTCAATTATTTGCACTCAAGCCTTTAAATAGTAAATTGTGGTAACAAACGGTTTTACAAGATATTAGAGAGGATAGAAAGAGACAGAGGGACAGAGAGATGCAGTAAGATAGAGAGAAACAGTAAAAGAGAGACCGAGAGAGGAAGAGAGGAAGCCTCTCCCCAGCCGACAGAGCGATGAGAGGAAACGACAGCATATTTCTGGTGAGCGCTATGGTGTGCCAGACAGCCCACTGTCATGGCTGCATTCTTTCCTACCACTTTTCTCCTTTTCCTCTGTTTGAAGAAGGCAGGGTCCTATCCTGCCATCCTCCTCCTGCTGGAAGCCCAGAGTGGCTGAGGATGTTTGTTGTCATGTTACTTTGACCCCCCCACACATTCTGTTAATTTATTCTTCTTCTTATTATTATTTTTTTCATAAAAAAAAACTGCTACTCTCTGTTGTGGGTCTAAGTGGCAGCCTGTTGTTGTGTCCCTCTAGATGAAACTTCCCCTATTCAGACCTAAGACTTTCCCTTCCCCAAACCCTTTCCCAGACAGACACTCTTAACACCCTCTTACACAAACACACATTCGTCCAGCAGCCTCTTGCCTAAACCCACACACTTCCAATATGCTGACATTCAAACACACACTCTCAAACAAACACATGGTCTACCAACCTCCTCCTACCTGAACCCACACACTCACCAGTCTTTCATACAAACATAGACACGTACTGTGGAACCTAGGCCCCAGAGTGTGGAATGTGGTCGACATTTACTGAGTTCCATCCCTGAACACTTCGCCAAAACAACCAGATTCAGAATCAGCTCAATTCTAGGGGTTGCCATGGAGCTTGACTCACACCTAGTGACCAAACAACAACACAGGAACCAGGCCTAAGCATGCCTCAGGTCCCAGTGGACCCAGTGAACTGTACTCACCCACAGCAGTAAACACATAGACTTACTGTACAACATGTGAACGGAAGAGTCTTAAACTAGTGCTCCTGTTTAGTGTCAGCTAACCAAACGCAGATAAAACTCGAATCATCTTAAAAGACTTGAAGAAGGCTTCATGTTAGTTTCAGTCAGATTAATGTACCAACAGTATCATGTTAGAAAGTAGTTCAGCCAGTCAGCAATGTCACATATACTTCTTTATCTGTGTGATCAGTGTAGTCCCGTCCTTCAGGCTACTTGTGTTATGCCAGGTTATGTAGTGTTATATCAGCAGCAGTCCATGGTGCTGTAACTGGGGTGTTGACCTGATAACAACAGTAGCTTGTATTTCAGGCTTTATCCAGCTCTTTGTCTGGCCTCAGAAAGTGTCATAAAGGCAACCGGAGATATGAGGCTTAGCCTGAATCACACTGCAGTGGAAAATGGTAATTATCATTCTGTTCCAAAGCAACCTGAGCAGACACGTACCTCCTCCACTCTGAGGTGTGTTCAAGAGGACAGGGTGGGATGGCGTGGGGTGGGGATAGTTAGAAATGTTTCATGTTGAGGGGTAGTGATAGATACGGGCTTCTCAAAAACTGGAGCCAGGTCTAAAATTACAGCAGTGCGTGCCTGGGGGTCAGCTGAGCCCATAAACCCAGGAATAACAGGAGCTTTTGGGCTGTTATCACTGCTCCTTTCACACACTGCAGCACCAAAGGACTGGCTACAGTGGCGTCGCCCTCAGCGGAGCAGACTGTCTGGGCCTGGACATGAACCTGGATTGGAACCTACATATGGACCTGGAGCAAAGTCAGTGATATAGGTGGAGAGTGTGACAGAGAGAGGAGTCGGGGGGGAAACTGGTAGCCTAGAGGGGGAACTCTCTCCTGGGTCTCATAAGAACCACATGGCGGTTTAAGATTGCTACCTCACATATTGCTGCGGTTACACGGAAGATAATTAAATGCCAAACATTATTATAAACTTATTGAATCATCTGCTGATGTTTTTCTTATCTGATCGTGCTGTAGAAGAGCTGGTAAATAATAATCATCAGTAATAAGGGCATTTCAAGGACAGTGCTGCATGGCTGGAAAGCGTGTGGTGTTTGATGTCGGGCTGGAGTCACGGCGCTGCAGCTCCACAGACTCCACCATGCAGCGCTGTCACACTGGAACAAGAAAGAGCTTTTTGTCATGCTAATCCCATCTCTCTCTCTCTCTCTGACAAGCAAAACATCTCAGCTATGTTCTCCAGACACTTGTGTCTTTCTAGAGGCCTGCGGTGAGCTTGCAGGCAGACAGGGAGGCTACTCCCCCCCCTCCCCCAATTCCCCCCCCCCACCACCCCTAGAGAGTGCCCTCAGGTCCCCTGTACTCAAGCAGCCAGCCAGCGTCAGAGCTGGTAGAAGAATGGTTCAGCTCTGACAACTCTCTCTGCCTGCTGTGTCACACGCAACGCCCATAGAGAGAAAAGGGGGAGGTTGCGTGTGTGTACGCATGCCTGTGTGTTGTGTACAGCTCCATAGGATATTCTGTATGATAAATATACAGCATTTGTTTGAACCCTATCTCCGTCATCAGGTCAGACTGTGTGGCCTTCAATTCTTTGCACTATCCTAGTGTATTCCCTATACCACAAAAGAGCATCTTTAGTATACACAGATTTACTCCTCAGCCTCACCTCACGAGTAAGATTTCAGTGTTTACGGAAATAGTAGGAGTTTTAATCCACCTTCCATCTTAACTGTATTTATGGAGTTGGAAGCTTAGGAGATTTGCTTGTGTCGTCTCAGTCCAGGCATGTTTCATATTAGACCTCTGGATTGTTTTGACTTCATCTCCTGTGTTGGTTTCCACGGGCAGACTGTTGTTACATCACAGGCCCTGGGCCTCTACCCATGACCAGGCTTCAAAGAGGGCCTAAACCCAGCCTACCCTCGGCACATAAAGAGCCCTTTGTCTCCTGCATTAGGCTACTCCACTCTGCTCTACCCACAGCCCCAGACTCCCAGCCCCATACAGTAACCCAGGTTTTCCAGACCCAGAATCCACTCAAGACTTAGACCCAGACTCAACCTCAACCCTAGCTCCAGACTCTGCTTCAGTCCCGTCCCCAAGCCTCAGCCCAAGCGCTATAAGCCCCCAGTCTGAGCCTCAGTCCCCCTCAGCTCCAGCCCCCCAGCTCCCCGTCCCCCTAATCCACAGCCCCCTCAGATCTACTGTAACTACACACTTCAAGTTGACGCACCCTCTCTCTCTCTCTTGGAGCACATGCTACACGAGGAGCCCAAACCCGCACACAGTAATTGCCTTTTACCAAGTATTTTTACAGGGTGTGTAGGGGATTTCAGATCCCGTCTGGCAGTTTGTGGCCTCAGTGTTTAAGGAGAAAGCCAGACGTATACACTGTTCGCTCAGCTAAATGACCGTGGGGTACATATGACCGACCCAGACAGATGGACGTACACAGTAGACACACAGACGCTGTCTCAGGATGATGCCAGACGTCTCTATCCCGACCCATAGTGTGTATCATTCCGTCTCTCTCTCTGTTGCGTTCTCTGTTCCTGTTCACGCTCCTGCCCTTCTCTCTTGTCTTTTCCCCCCAAAAATTAATCCTCCCTTCTCCTCTCCTCCCCATCCTCTCCTCCCCCCTGTGCAGTCCTCCCAGCTGGTGCACAGAGCTGTCTCTGTGTGCCTGGCCATCCGCCGGCCAGCCAGTTCAGCTGGAAATCTTAAACTTGTGGGAAGGAGAGGAAGTGATCTCTGGCAGGGTTCTGGAGGTCCGGGGGCTGTGAGAGCCAGTCAGTAGCCCAGCCTCAGGCCTCCCTATCAGGGAGACAACAGGCCCAGTCATGCCTCCCTCTCCACCCACCCGGGGTCCCTGTACACCAGGCTGAAACAGGAGCCTGGAGAGGGACACTGGAGCGGCACAGAGAATGAAAGAAGCCAACAGTTCATTATTTATCACTGATCAATTCACAGCCTGTCAACGTGGCCAGCCAACTAGCCCAGACAGACACTTTCTCTGGCTCTTCCCTGGAGACCAAAGGAGGTCAGCAGTTAGCAGCCCCAGCTGCTCCACCACCGCCTACATTACTTAAGCTTGAGGAATGTCCAGTTGTGTCAGTGATGTTTCGAATGGGATTATGAGTGAGACACAGATTTTAAAAAACAACTTTGCTGAAACCCAGATTTAAGATGGAGAGATGGGTTTGGAAACAGGAGAGAGAGAGGGAGAGTGAGGGGCAAGTGAGAGATGGAGAGGAAATGGCAGGGATAACTAGAGGGAGGATGGAATGATGGAAAGAAGAATGAAGAAACGGAGGGATGAGAGGGAGAGAGTGACGTGTTCATCAGTGTGTATTTGTTTTGTGCAAAGATTCAGTCACCCTAGGAAGTAGTATTATTCCAGTTGATGTTGAAATCAGGCAGGGGTTATGTAAATTGATACCATGTGTGAAATGGTCGAACAAACTGAATATAGGCTTATTGCCTAAACAGTTGAAGACCAAGGATCAACTTATGTTGATGGTTGGAGTGTAGTATTTCACTAATTGCATTTAAAAGAGAGACTCCGCATTTGGACAAGTCACTTCTTATTGCTTCCAGACGTGGTGTTTGATGATCCAGTCCTATTGATCTGCCCTGGCAATCTGAAGGGTTCCAGACTGCCCTCCATGTTTGTTTTTCTATTGAGTTCAGTGCAGTGTGTGTGTGTGTATGTATGTATGTTACTAGGCTAGTAGGATAATGTGTTGTTGTAGCACCATCTTTTCGGGGATGATGTGTTTTTGTGTGTTCCTGGACCGAGACTATAAATCCACCACTCGCTGTCGTTAAAGCAGCAGTTTAAACTACAGCCAGGAGAGTGTAAACTACAGTCATTGAATTAGAGAAAGAAGGAGAAAGAGAGAGAGAGAGGGAAAGAGAGTAAAGCAGGAATTTTCCGAAGGAAGGAGGCATTCAGTTGGTTTGGTTCACAGGCGCATAAGAGCTGTAATTACAGGTTTATGAGGAGAGGCTGTTTCTGCTGCATGGTGCAAGAGAGAGAGAGAGAGAGAATCAGGAACGTTGTTGATTTCTGGCCAAACTCACACACTGAAGTGTTGTAAAGTACTTCTGTGTTTTTTGTGTGTGTTGCCATGGAGTTTGAAACCACAGTTCTCAAAGTTAGTCTTACCAACTGCTTTGGTAAGCAGTTTAACTCTTTTGATAGGAGTATGGACTTTTGATCTAATCGTATGGTAACATTTCAGTAAACATGGAGGCTGTGTCTCTGCATGTTTACAGTCCAGTGTTCCAGATCATATATTCCTTGTGTTTACAGAAAGTTCTCATTCCAATGCAGCCTGCTGTTTCTCCTCTGCAGAACCTAACTATGCTAGACAGGGAGACTGGAATTGGGCACATTCAGTCAGGGTTTGCTTTGGCCCGACTGTACTGCTTGATGACTTGGATGGGTAGGGTTGGAACAATTTGGGATGACTTAATTGGTTCAATTTTCCAGAAAAGATCAATCGAGCATAGCTTAAGTGTAATCTGGTAAGGACTGTCTTGATGGATTTGCCTTTCCTAAAATCCAGCAGATTGAGTTGGTGGTGAAGGATCTACTTGTGTACTTGGCGTTCTCTGTTGAAAGGAGTTGCATCATCATCACAGCTTCAGTTGTTTTTTTTTCTCCCTCCGGGCCTCCTTAGCACAGCTAAACTCTGAAGAACGCTGACACACACTCCCCAACGTGACAAACTAACATCCTCAAAGATGGCTGATTCAGAAACGCAGCTTTAATAAAGCAGCATTTAGAAGCGAGCAGGGCTTGTTGGCTAGCAAACAGACCAGGCTCCATAGTAATGAGCCACAGAGCAACGCGGTGAAAAGGCTTTGTCAGTTTGTTTGTCATCTCTGTGACCCCCTGCTTGCCCCAATCCTCCCATTAACTACTCCACCTCCCCCATCCTCACCCACCAACCAAGCCTACCCCAACCCTATAATGTTCTAGAAGTTTGAATAAGAAATAAGTCTGGACAAAACTTCTTGATTATTGTGAAGGCTCGTTGGCCCAACTGTTTGTTAGCTTAACACAATATAGATGTTCTACAATTATTGTAATATGTTAACAAACTCTTGTGTGTGTGTGTGTGTGTGCGCATCTCCAGACCCCCAGCGCCTGGACAGATGAATGTTCAGAGGAGAAGAAGACCGACTCCCACAAGCGGTCAGCCTCCTGGGGAAGCACTGACCAGCTTAAGGAGGTCAGAGACGCGAGCAGGACACACACATTCACACACACACACACACAACACACAGACGCGTTTAGGACCTTCTCTCTTCCTCCAGCTCCTCCAGCCTTTCTTTGTTCCATTCAGAGGGGCTAGAAAGGAGGTTGGGAGCAGTGGTGGGTGGGGGTGAGGAGGGGGCATCTCTGGCTGCCCTCACCCCTCTGTGTGGGGGGCTGTGAATGTGGTTGGCCTGGTGGGGGGGCCAATGATGGGTGGGAGGGGGCCAGGGGGCGCAGGTCATGGCAGACTGTGTGTCATTATCATATTATTCTGAATCTTCAGTGAACCGCGAGTAGCCCTGGTGTCAACTCACATTACACCCCCCAGTCCTCCACGGTTACCTCTTCTGTATGACTGGCAAGTTTATAAACTCACCCTCAACCTATTCTTCTATTCTTCCTCCTCTCTGGCTTTGTCTCTCTCCGTCTCTGTCTGGGTGTCACTGGTCACAGATCCTCCTGGATCACAGCCGTCCTCGGATATCTCGTTTGGCCTCTCCACTAAACTGTGTCGGTGTCTTTTTAGTTTGATCGACTGTCAATTTCCTGGTTTCTCCACATGGCATCCTCTCCGAGTCACCTTGCAGCCACTCACAGTAATTCGCCGGGAGTCACATGACGGCGCTTTTGAAACATTCCTTCTTCCTCTGTCAGCAGCTGAACTCAATAGGGAACTTGGCGAACATTGTCATATTTCTCTGGAATCGTTTTCATCACAATAATGAGTAACAGAGAGAGACACAAAGTTACTTTGGATTGACAAATACTCTGGTGTCAGTGAAGCATAGTTATGAGTGCTGCAGTCCAGGGGGGCTATTCTCTGCTCCTTGGGAATGTGTATGTCTGTCTGTCCTCTTGGGAAGGGTGGATTCTCATGCCTCCCAACCATTGTGTTGGATAATGAGGGAGACATTATGCTAACGTGTCATTAACTAGCCTGGTGCTACCAGCTCTGATTTATTGATTAAACGACCAAAGACCTTACTATCAATAGGACATCCGATTCCCTCCCCTTGATGGCTGGATCACACACACACACACACAGAAGGGATTCTAGGGGTTGATGTAGAGGGAAGGGTTGACCCCAGCAGGGTGGTGTGCGGCGTTGGCGTGGCGTCTGTTTGTGTTTGTGTGTGTGTGTGTGTGTGTGTGTGTGTGTGTGTGTGTGTGTGTGTGTAGCATAATCACCCTGGAATGTTTTGGGACAAGACCTGCATGGGCTGACACAAAGAAGATCTGAATCTATTAAATATTGTACAATAAACAATTGTACATTATGTAATTTGACCACATTGTTGGACAGTAACTAATGTTTTACAACCTGTAGAATAGTAAAAATTGTGTATTTATTTTATATATACTGCATTTCCAAGTGCTTTTCTCTGTTGTCTAATTTGGAATGTGCCTCTCACTTTCTATGCCTCTCTTTCTCTCCTCATTCCTCTCTCTTTCTATGCCTCTCTTTCTCTCTCTCTCCTCATACCTCTCTCTTTCTATGCCTCTCTTTCCTCATACCTCTCTCTTTCTATGCCTCTCTTTCTCTCTCTCTCCCTCCTATACCTCTCTCTTTCTATGCCTCTCTTTCTCTCTCTCCTCATACCTCTCTCTTTCTATTCCTCTCTTTCTCTCCTCATACCTCTCTCTATGCCTCTCTTTCTCTGTCTCTCCTATACCTCTCTCTTTTTGTGCCTCTCTCTCATGTTTCTCTCCCCACAGATCGCAAAGTTGCGTCAGCAGCTCCAGCGCAGCAAGCACAGCAGCCGTCACCATCGCGACAAGGACCGCAAGTCACCCTTCAACGGCAAACATGCTGCCATCCACCAATCACAGGTGAGATCACCCACCCACCAAACACAAAGGGTTAGGACGACAAGGTCGCTGTGGTAACCATTAACCACTCTGCCATCCACCAATCACAAGTGAGCTGGCACACCTCAGGGGATGAGAGGAAGGGGCTACTGTGTTAGCAGTTGCTACGGTGACCCTGGAGTATTTGTTTTTCTTTTCTCTGTTCATCATCACCTGGATGAGTAGACACAATAGCATAAGGACTCGGTCAAATGCATTGCATTGCATGTATTGTTTACTGAGGCCACTGATAGTGATGACATAGAGTTGCAGTGGCGTGGTTCGGAGTGTGTGTGTATCATGAGCCCAGTGGTCGGAGGGCAGAGTTGGACAACGTTGAGCCCCGGGGGAACAGATGTCTCCAAACTGAGACACGAGGCGAGGAGTTTAGAAGCGGGGGGGGAAGCGTGCCTTGATTTGTGTGCCTGTTGCTCCGTGAATGCCTGCCTGCGTCTTCTGTTCATGCCAGTGTGCGTGCGCGAGTGTTTGCTCAACTCTCTTCATGTGTGTTTGTGAGTGTCTGAGCGCGCGTCCGGGTGTGTGTGTGTGTGTTGTGGGGCTTAATAGCCAACGCCAGGTGCAGCAATGGAGGCTGAAAGGCTTCTCTTCATGAGGAGTGAATTAGTGAATAAATTAGTGTGTGTTCTCCAGGGGCCTCTCGCGCTGCGATCTGCTCTGTCCTTGGCTGTTTTGTGTTTGTCCATGAATTAGAGCAGCATGTGGCCTGTGTGACGCCGCCTCATTCCCTACTGTACCCTGCCTGCCAGTCAATTAAAGGACACACTCTGGACAGCCTGTGTGTGTGTGCGCGTGCGTGGGCTCCCGTGCGTGTCTGTGTGTGTGTGTGTGTGTGAGAGACTACGGGTGGGGTACTTGTGGGTTCTGGGGTTTTTGTTCCTGTGCCTGTGGCAGACTGATGCACCATCTGTCGCTGTGTAGGGATCAGCCCACGATATTGAACCCTGTCAACCGGTTGACAAAAACATGCTTAATCAGCCCTGTACCGCAGGCTCTGTGGCTGTCTGTACCTGTATGATGTATTCCTGTGTGTTGGATACTTCATCTAGATAGGGGAGAGATGGGGAGAGGAGCAGAGTCAGGTCTTTGATGCGCTCGTGTAAAACATTGTTCCCCAGGCATTACACACAGCCCAGCTTCTCTCCCGCTGAAAGATGGAAACGGAAAAATCAACGAAAGTGAATTCCCTGGAAAACCTGAGCTTCCATTCTAGGAAAATGTCATGTTCAGTAGTATAGCAATCGGCCAGAGCATATGTTTCTACTCTATATTAATCATTAGGTCGAACAATGCATCAATATTTTATGAACAAGTGTGTGTGTGTGTGTGTTTCTATGTGTGTCGAGATGCCTGTAGTTCTCCTCATAGCAGGGGTAGTGGGGAGTGTTTTACCAGTTCTCCTCGGGTTTATTTGCTCTGGGTTTTTCCCTGTCTCGGCCCAGTCTCTGGTTCCTATTAGCTGTAATGGGGAGCAGCTGAGTGGGAGGTTTAGACTGGACACTACCTCCAGCCACGGGCCTTAGCTGCCCACATAGCTTAATCATAGCAACTCTGGGGTTGTTTGGAGTGTGTGTGTGTTAGTGCTATGCCTGTCAACTGTGTGTTTGTGTTCCTTCAGTGAGCTCAGGAGTGGACCCCCAGCCTTGCGTCTAGATTGTACTCCGGCCCCAGGCTCTCCAGTGGCCTAACACTGGGGACGCAGCTCAGTACGGGTAGTCTCCAGTGAATTTGTCTACCTGCCTACTGCTGCTCGTCTGTCCTGACAAATCAGGACCAATGTGACGACACCCCTAGTTAGAGGTATTTTTGGTCTTATCAGAAATGCTGATTTCTGCTAATCCCGCTCAGTCCATTGCAGGTAAAGGGAGGAAAGAAAGGATACCTCCATAGACTATTGAAGCTCAACCATGAAGCAGACAGATCTGGGTTTTTTAATTGGCTCAGTGAGATGAATAATGGTTATTCCCTGGTGGGTGTGTATGTGTGTAGTTGGCACAAAGCTACACACCTGCCCCTGTCAAAAGGAGCATGCCCCACTCCCCCCAGGCCTTTCCAGCTTGTTTCCTCTGGGATGTGGGGGCTGATTGATGTAAAAGCTCCTGGATGCAGAACTCACACAGTGACCTCTGGAGAGGCAGGGCCACGCTGTGGACAAGAGCAGAGGAAGGGGGCTGCACCCTGCTCGCTGGGCTGTGGATGTGGAGGGGGTAGGGGTTTGTGGTGTGTGTGTGTGTGTGTGTGCATGCGTTATCAGGGGGGATGGGGGGGGGGGTGCTGCGGTGTGTGTGCATGTGCAAAAAGCTCTTTTATGTTTTCAAAAAGGAGCTAAAGATGAAGTGGCAGTCATGAAGCGGCTTTCTTCCAAGAAATAAAAGGAGGGCTGGAAAGAAAGGGAACGGAAGAAAAGAAAGCAAAGCTGGATGGAGGGAGAAAAAACAAGCTTATAGGCCGGGCAGGCGGGCAGGCGGGCAGGCAGCAGTGCTGGAGTATTATCCCCTTGCTGCTGCCAGAAGGGTCAGGTCAGCTGTGCCTCTTGAAGTCCTGGACAACAGCCACCAGACAGACGGTCTATTGAGCTGTACAGTAGACCATACAGCGAGGGCTGACTGTTGTTCAGCTCAGACTGTCCACACACATCTCAGTAGTAACCGTAGCTCACATTCAGAGTTTCCTCAGGACTGCCCTGGCCACATTTGAATTTGCTAACATGCGTCCTTCCGTCCCTATCTGATTGTATTTAATAAAACACGGTTGGAGAGATGCAGAGCAGAAATCAAAGAGGCCCAGTCGTAGCTAAAGGGTGCTTACTCTCCCTCTGAGTATATCCTGTCCCATGATCTCCTAGTTTATTCTCAACAGGAAGCCAGTAGGCCTACCAATCAGCAGGGATCAGGCCTGTTTGTGTCGTTTTCACTCTGTCAACACTCTCCTCCCAGTCCTCCCTCAGTCTGGGAGTCATGTGAAAGTTAGTATGAGGTCTCAGAGAGATCTGAGAGGGTAAATGTTAGTCTAGTAGAGTTCTGTGTGGGGGGGAAGCTGTGGAGTGTATGATGAGCCCTCCGTTTGGAGAGCCAGACTAGGGAACAACAGCACCCACTAGTGGCAGATATGAGAATGGTGGCGAGAGAGGCCATGTTGTTTTTACCACCCCATTCATACCAGTAAAACAGCAATGAATTACTGTCTGCTCGGGATGAATCAACACAGATGTTTTAGCTGGGTTACTTGTAAAAAGAAAAGGTTGTATTTCTCTTTCTTTTACAGTGTTTGGTCTGGGGTGTTCCAGAATCTGCCTCACTTTGATTTGATGCCATAGATTTTATAGGGAGATCTTGTACCTTTTTTAGTTGTATACGTGTGGTTTTATGTTTGTGTGACTGTGCGTCACCTCTCTCTGTGAAAAGCTCTCTTAAAAGGGAATAGTCTAATGAATCACATGGGTTTATAAGTCCAAACTGGTCAAATGAATAGGGACATGATTGGCTTCAAAGAGATTCCTGTGCCTGGCTTGCAGTGTCAGACCAGGCATGGTAACCAGCACCAGCAATCTGACAAACACAAGCAATGCCAATGATTTTAATGTACTGTGCTTGTATAAGTACTGTTTTTTGTTTGAACAAACCATAGAACTGTTTGTTCTATGGTTTGTCTATCTATTGTCTAGTATGTCTGTCTGGTTATGAAGGGTTGTCCATTAAGTGCAATGCATCAAGTTTCAATCTCTATAATTACTTTATTTACTTTTATCGCACTGGTGGTCAGAACATTATTGATGTCTCCCCTCCCCCAACTAGCTTCAGCTCTTCGCTCTGTCTGTCTCTTACATTAAAAGACAACAGGCAAGATGGCTGCCACTGCTGGTGGTTTTGTTCGTGACCCAAAAAGCATCCCATGAAGTTTCCCTGAGTCATCTGCTATTGTTGAGACCAGTGGGGGATCTGACCTTGTTCTGTCCCCTGAGACTAGCAACGAGGACACTGTGACAAAAGCCAAGCCTCCTCCTCTCCCTCCTCCTCCTACTTTTCTTCTTCCTCCTAGCATGGCTGATTTATCTGCTTTTGTCGTTGTGCTGATGACCTGAAGGTCACTGGGGTTTTGCTTCGTTAGTAGCCAGCTATAAAAAGCTATTGGTCAGTGGAGCTAAAATATCTTTGACATGAACTTGGTCAAAGAAAAGATTCGTTTCAGGAATACGTGTTGCATGTTTAAGTCGATGTAACTTTTTATGGTCAGAGTTTATTGTGCCTCCAACTGCCTGCTGAGATGTAGGAAACACTTAGAGATGAACTACTAACAGACGAGCCCACACACTGTCTCCGCACACGCATATCATGGTGCAGTGTTAATTTAAGCAGTTTGGTGTTATCGCTTTGTTGTTTCTCGTTGAGTGGTAGGACTATTGTGATGCTAATGCTGGGTTCATCCAAGTCATGAAAGACACCGAGAGCCTCTCAACTCTGAACAGGGCCCCTATAGAATCCCTGAGAGCACACGTAGTAAACCTCATCCACCTTCGTCCGCTCCAGGCTCCAGTCCCAAAGAGTGTCCTCATCCCCGTCCCCAAGACCTCGGTGTCGCGCTTCCGGAACAGCGTGGAGGGCCTGAACCAGGAGATCGAGAGGATCATCATCCGAGACCCGGCTGAGAGGGAGCAGCTCACGGTGAGGACAGGGGACAACCCGACTCTCCTGGTGGAGAAGCATCCGTTCGGCCAGAACAGAGTTCCACATCAGGGCTCCTTTGTGACCATTAGGAACTCCTAAAGGAATGACTGTTAGCGAGGTTCTTGCCTTTGGCACTTATTTCTTTTTTCACAATGTATGCTTCATGTTCTGGCTACCCGCAAGGTTTGGTGCTATCTCGTTGTTATGATCAGTGACCTATGCACTTTTGGAAAGCTCTCGCTTGGAAGTCGCTTTGGATAAAAGCGTCTGCTAAATGAATGAATGTAAATGTAGCTTAAGGTTGTCCCTCTGCTGTGTGTCCAGCCCCAGGACGTCCCGGATGGGCGCCGTGCCCCCCCGCCTCTGTACCAGCGCTGCAGCAGCTCCCGGAGCATTAACACCCAGACCCCCTCGGCCACCGCCGGCACCAACGCCGGCGGTAACCAGAGCAACGGCAGCAGCCGCTCGCATTCGGTGTCGCCCAACTTCCTGGCTGTCGCCAACGACGACGCGGAGGGAGAAGGAGAGGACGGGAGTCCCTATCCCAGCGAGGAGCTGCTGAACGAGGGCAGAGAGAAAGGTGAGGACCTTCCCCCACTCACACATTCAAGCCGACATATACATATTCATTGAGAAAGCTGGAAACTGACCCCTGAAACATAAACCTGAGACCTTTACACCAACGGAAGTGGAGCCCCAATCTGCAGCTAATCAGAGAGACTGAATGAATTAATAAGTACTGATGATATCCAACTGTGTTTTTTTCCCTAGATGTGTGTCCCAGCTCTCCTCTGCCAAAGTACGCTTCATCCCCCAAACCCAACAACAGCTACATGTTCAAACGAGAGCCTCCAGAGGGCTGCGAGAGAGTCAAGGTCTTCGAGGAAACACAGTCAGTGATCTTAGCTCCACTTCTCATGCACATCATGATTGTTTTGGCCATGATCTCTTAGCTTGTGGGCTAATGTTAGTACTCCCAGCCTGTCAAACCTTGAAACAGAGATAGTCCTGTCAGCAGCTTGAGACAGCTGAGGCATGATTTGCAGTTCTAACTGTGTGTTGTTCTCCTCCCAGGGCCAAGCGAGGGCAGGAGATCCCAGCGTTCCTATCTCCGGACAAGAACAAGGTCAACTTCATCCCCAACAGTGGCTCTGCCTTCTGCCTGGTCAGCATCCTCAAGCCCCTTCTCCCCACGTCCGAGCTCAACCTGAAGGCTCCTGCAGTGGGGGGGAGCCTGTCCCCCCTCCCCCTGGTGGACCAGGACCCCAGAATGTCCAGAGGAACCAGCACCTCCGTTCAGCAGCCCTCCTCTCTCCCACTCTCCAGGCGCCTGGAGGAAACGGAGAGCTAGAACTCCCCTCCTGGCAGCCAGAAGCGACAAGAACCGGAATCCTCAGAACAAGACCCAGAACAACTCAGAACATGTCCTGAATCAGAACATGTCCTGAATCTGAATCATGTCCTGAATCTTAATCATGTCCTGAATCTGCCATACTCTGATCAAATAGCAGAAAGTACTTCTAACACTGTCTGCTTGTGATTGTCTGGATGGGGGAGAAATGAAAGAGCATGTGTGTGTGCTATGCAGCTTTGTAGTTGATACCGAATAGTGAAATAGAGGGTGTAGGGTCACCTGCATATAGCATTCTATTCTCAGGATAGAGTTAGATACTGTACAGATACTATGCTATAACCTCTGACACGACACCTTGGATGGATAGGTGATATACTTTCTTCCTCTACCTGCATGGTAGGGCATTCTTATGCACGTGCACACTCACATACACACTGGAGCCTTAGGTTGCAAACACCCTCTCTCAAGTGGCAGTGGTCGCCATCCTGCAAGGATCGAAAATAGCCTTTATTTTATAACATTTTTGCAGTGGAGCATTATATGAAAACATGTATTGCTTTTAAGGTAGAACTGCAATTGTCTTTGAGGCCAAGAGACATGGCTTGAGTGTCTGTGTGCTTCCAGGTTGATGAAGGTCCCAGTAGTCTTTGTCAGTAGTCACATGATTGCTCAGTAGAGTTCTGGAACCCTCCTGGTTAGAATATTCCGGCTGTGGCTCGGCCAGGCAAGCTCAATAGAAACTGCTGGAGTAGTGAAGAATGACTGGTCTGGGACTGAGTAGTCAGACTGTGACTAAGAGATGTTGGCCCTAGGTTTCTAGCCATGTGCTTAATCAAATGAATATGGTTCTGCTTTAAGATATATATATATGCACAGTATGACTAACCGAAGTTTGGATTGTGGAGGAAATGAGGCTAGTTTACATGATTCTTGTGCATTAATGACATCAATACCGAGCATCAAAAAAACAATATTGCCAAGAGTTATAACAGTTATTAAAACCTTTTTTTCCAAGACATAGTTGTTGAAATATCTTTTAACGTGATTTCCTTGTGTTATCAGATCTTTCAAAACTTTACACTCACAATTTCAGCAAAAACAAGTGCCCTGAATCAAGTGGGACAGCTTCCTCCATTCTACTTTGACTAGCGACAAGCTGAGGATGTCGCACAGCATAAGTCCATTTATGAATATTTATGGCCTGGAGGTTCAGACATAGGGATTCAGTTATGAATGCTGGAGAAACAAAAGGATGAACTGTAATGAGACATGCGTGGGGTTAGATGGGGTGAAAAAGGAGAGAAGGTTTAAAAAAAAAAAAACAGACATATTGCTCTGAATGACAAAGCAAAACTACTATAGAGAAAAGGCCAAGTCCGTAATGTATACAGTATGTAAGTTGCTCTGTGGCTAAGGGGAAGCTTAGATTATACCATATAGTTGTCAATCAGAGATACGTATATTCTGTTAGCATTTCTGATTTCTGTCTGTTTGCCGGTAAGGTGTTATGTGCTTTAAGGACAATATAACATGTACTTGAAAATTAGATGGCTCTTTGACCTTGATCATCAGTGCTTTGGTGAAGAGCATTTAGCGCTCTGACATTAGTTTGCCATATCTATGACCTAAACCATTGTCTAGTCTAGACAGACAGATGCTGTAGGTCTCTCAGGAAGTCCAATTTCAGATCTCTTTGACGATCAAGACACTGCAATGATACTTTTTCATTGACTTTAATTCTTTTTAGGAGATTTAAAATGACTGTCTAGCTGATAAGCTACAATAAATGATCCTTGTTCTGTTCTCCCCGGTTAGGTGTATTTCTTCACTGTGTATGGACCAAGGCTGTCTGTATCTGGAAATGATAATAAAATGGTTCTTTCTCCAAATAAAATGCCATAAAGTGATTATTGCTTTTGCTTTGACATGGTAATGACCTGGGGATAGGGAAAGAATTTGATCCCAATATTAATCTATTATTAAGTCTTCAGTATTACTTGGCTCTGTCCAGTTACAAGACTGGAGAACTGAGATCACAAGACTGGCACATTCCATTAGAATCAAAGCCACCCCTGTGTTCTGGTTGTCCAGTCCATAAGCTCTCGGTGTCTGCTCAAACAGAAAGCCCCTTGGTCAAAATGAACTCCAAAATGCCACATTCTGACTTCAAGCCCGTCAGGGAATTGGACAACGCTAGTAAAATGAAATATATCAAGAAGTGCCCATCCACTATACAGAACGTGGGTCTGCTGAGTATTTCGATGTTTCCTGTTGTCTTGCACTCATTAAGACACTCAATACCTGAGGAATGAAGCTCCACCCAGTGGCAGAATACTGAATTATAGGGACTGAGCCGCTGTAGGGACCCCTATCCAATACATAACCACTATATAACTATCAGCTGCAACAGTTGTAGAGGAAGAGTGAGAGCGTGTGATGATTGTTAAGAATCTATTAACCATCTAGAGACAAACCCAAAGGCCAAAGTTATCCAGTGTGGCCCACTACTAGCCAGTCAGTCTAGGGATCAGGGATAGGACCTTATGCCTCAGTCAGGGATGGATGAGGCTGGGGGTGAAGGCGTAGCAGGGTTGGGAGGGTGAAAGGTGATTGAAACAGTGCAGTCATGCAAGCCAGCCCAGCAGACAGCCTTTCCCCCTTTGTGAGCGGCTTTTGTGAATGCAGGGCCAAAAATGTTCACACGGAGGACATTGAGGGGGTCTTGTCCAAACAGGGGCTTTTTCCCCACAGAGATCCCCCCCCCCCTTTCGATAACCCAGAGCTGTGTAGTGCAGACCAAGCAGCTATTACACAACTCGACAACCAGGGAAACAGACACTGGTCCTTCGCAGGACAGCTGGTACCAGGAAACACACCACAATTCATACAGTAGTAGATCACAACATTCCAAAAGTAAAATGTTTCCTCGATGTCTGTGTGTGTGTGTGTGTGGTCATATTGCAGACAGCAGACGGGAAGGAGGGGGGCATGGATGGTGTTGGGCCATAATTGGTTTTGGCCTGTATTCAGATCAGCAGGTGGTTTGGATATGCCAAAGCTCCAGGGTACTGTAAAGGGAGGAATTCATAGCCTGTCTTTTATGTCTCACTTATTGTTTCCCTCTCTCTCTCGCCCTAACACTCAAACACTTCCAGAGAAGACTCTGTAGCTGCTCTCACAGTAAAAGCCAGCAAGGATCAGGATGCGATTGAATTGGGGGCCTTGTGTCTGAGGTCTAATCTCTCTGTATGTGGATCAGGGACATCCCTCCCTCCCAGGCAACTCCCAGCTTGGGACCACAGGCCTCAGATTCCTCTCTCTAGCCTGTCCCCCTGCGAGCGTGCAGGCCTCATTGTTAAAGGCTCAGCTCCAACCCAGAACTGTTAGTTTAGACATGACAAAGGATCAGCTGGTACAACATAGCAGTACGCAAGCGCTCCTCCAGGTCCTGCCCATACACACCCAGTACAGTTTTCCTTATAGGAGTGCTGAGGCAGATTTTTGACTTTTGAAAGCAAGACAGAATGGTTTTCGTTAGAGTCATGGAACTCCGCTGATACCCTGTCTCAATAACCCCTTTTGTTCCTGCAGAAGATGTGGGCATGCTGGTTCCATGAAACGGGGAAATGGGAAAAACTAAGTATTGAACAGTCCAAAGTCCATACACAACAGGGATGCAACACCACTCTGTGGTGGAAAAGAGGACTGCATTATGTCTCTGCAGCCAACGCTGCTATGTACCCTCGCATTTCGTTGTTGGGACGGGAACGAGGCAAACTGGAACGGAGTCCGGGTGAAGACGAGGTTGAGTAGACTCGTTTTGAATTTCCAACCCTTGCTCTATAAATAGTCCCCCACAACCACTGAAAATCGTTCAGTCAGGCTACAAGGCAATAGACCAGTGTGAACTCTGCTTCATTTGACTGGATGCTAGCAAAACATTAGCCCGCTATATTACTTGATCGCTTATTAGCTTGCTAGCCCGCAAAGGCTAACAGCGACGTTTCAGTCCAACAATATGGCGTTACTTATACATTTTAGTACCAGGATGGTTGCTAGACTTTGTCTGGGTAGCAGGTTTGCATAAGTCTGCCCTAGTCGTCCAATTCAACAATTTTAAGCCTAACTAACTTTTCTAATCTATGTGCAAGATAGAGATACCTTAGTAAAGATAGGCTGTAGCAAGGAAACTAGACTGCTAGTCAAGCTAAAATAGCTAGAGTACATGGCCGCGCGAGTGTGCATTTGTGAATCCTTCCACAAATACATTTCCTAATGAGATTCTTATTACCGTAGATAAACTAACGTCTATCTGTACACACCAGCAACAATCTTCCTTCAACCAAATCCTTTGCATAACACACCAACCCCTTTTATGGACCTCATTCAAATCAGCATTAGATTAAACACTTATTGATTTATCATTAAAACACTGTAAACGTGGTGTAAACTAGCAATTTATTTTAAGTCAATATGTGGATGTGTCTTATGAAGAGCCTGGTCAAAGGAAGATGGACGAGCGTGAGAGGGCCGAGCAGGAGCTGGAGGCCATGGAAGAGACGCTTTCAGAGCCAGCGTTGACTGTTGGACAAGCATTTTCCATCAAGACAGACCAGGGACCTGACGGCAGTGCACCATTGGTAAAGATTGAGGTTTTCATAGAAATTCATAAGTCAGTCATTCACAACTGCTGAGGCCTTACATTCATCCATGATTCATACAACTTTGGATATATCTTATTCCAGGGGCCGAGTAAACTTACCATAGTGCAGACCAAGACTGAATCCTCAGAGCTGCTAGTCAACACCCAGGATCCAGTCAACTGTTTATCCATCCAGAACTCCTTTAAACCTGACCCAAACCAGGCCCAGGAGTTCCTTATTCTGGACCATAATGGACTGCCCCTGCATTGTGAACGCATGGTGAGACAGAAGGCCTTTGCTTCATTATAACGATTGCTAAAGACACGGTGTTGCTATGTATTGCTTGTTCTGCTGCACAGGCATAGCCCCTGTATGCAAAATGAATGGTGAGAAGGTTGCATAGTGGTTCTAAATTATTCTCTGTGTCTTATCAGGTCATTCTGACGGGTGAGTCCGAGAGCAGAGAGGTGTATGTAATTCCGTCCAATCAGCTCGGAGCTCAGGTCCTACTTCCTCGTGCTCAGCTAATGGACATGGTTGACTCCGCAGGTTGGTCTTGCTTACTGGCCTCTCTTTACTTGCCACTGATGCTTGCAATACATAGATAACCTCTTGCCCTTTATTGACATGGAAGTTGACTGGATCTGTTTAGGCTCTGCTGTGGATAAGGATAACCAGGATGGGATGCAGACCATAACTCTAACAGCTGTCCCAGATACCAGCAGTGGTCTGACCACTTCACCTCCAGCTACCAAGACATCCTCAGCCAAAGCATCTCCCAGCAGGTAAGCCCACAGACTAGCCACTTCTAACAGGCCTAGCTCTCTACCTGAGGTGTGTAAAACAATGTGATCGGTTGTCATGCAGGTCCCAGGACTGTTTCACCCCCCCTCTGAAGCCCCTCCCACCCAATGCACCCTCCTGGGCCCACAGGCTACACAACGGAGAGGTGAGTACAGCTCCAGCACTTGGTCTATCATAATCATTCCTCATAACCCCTGAAAGGAGGGGTAGAGAGTGATGGATCGTCCGTTGTGTTAATGCTGGTCTTGGAGCAGCGATGGCTGACTTTGTCCTGTCTGCTGTGCGAGCAGAAGATCGGGGACTCGTACCGGGGCTTCTGCGCCACAGAGTCGGAGCTGGAGACCATCCTCCTGCTTCACAAGCAGCACACCAGCTGCGTGTTCGGCACGCGCCAGTCGCCCTCGCCCGCCAAGCCCGCCACGCGCCTCATGTGGAAGTCTCAGTATGTGCCTTACGACGGCATTCCCTTTGTGAACGCAGGTAGGACGCACACCTTGATTTCCGAGCCGACTCTCGTGGAGTGTAAACAGTGAGCGAGCTAAGTCTCTTCTGTTTCCGCAGGCAGCAGAGCCATAGTGATGGAGTGCCAGTATGGCCCACGAAGGAAAGGCCTCCAGCCCAAGAAGACCAGTGAGCAGGTCAACATCGATTACAAAGCCACGTGTCCTGCCAGGTACACACACACACACTCACACAAACAGACACTCACGTCAACACACATTGTGAGTGGGAATCTCTGTGGGATGTCACGTCTGTGTGGGATGTTGATTGTGCTCCCGTGCTGTAGGATCTATATCAAGAAGGTGCGGAAGTTTCCAGAGTACCGGGTTCCCACCGACCCCAAGGTGGACAAGAAGGTGGTGCGTCAGGAGCAGGAAAAGGCTTTCTCCAGCCTGAGGAAGACGCTACGGGACGCAGGGGGGGTCCTTAGGTCATAGAAATATACTTTGACCACATGAGCACTGGCATCCATCTTTGTTACATTTGTGTTCCACCATACTGTCATGTTGATGTGTAACTACTTCTAACAGGTACTACATGCAGCTGCCCACACAGAAAGCTCACTTGTACCACGACATGGAGGCGCCCATCCCTCCCCCGCCGCCAGATCTCTTCCCAACTGTGGTGGAGGAGGTGAAGGTGGAGGCTGAGGAGGTCAAGGAGGAGGCTGAGGAAGAGGGGGAGGAGGAAGAGGGGGGTCTGACGGAGGACGGGGGCTCGGTGCCCTCCCGCCTCCACCCCCGCGTGGCAGAGAAGATCAGGGAGCTGGTGGCTCACGGCCACCATCAGGTCTACACCGTCCGCAAGCAGCTCAGGTGAAGACCCACCACTGTGCTCCTGTAGGACTTTGGATCCTATGATGTCATCCACAGAGTTTCCCCCTGGTACATCAGTTTCCATGGTGCTGACCCGTCTTATTAATGTGTTGCCAGGAAGTTTGTGGAGAGGGAGATGTTTAAATCTGAGGAGGTGCCAGAGAGACATAACCTGTGCTACTTCCCCACTGTCAACGACATCAAGAACCACATCCACGAGGCCCAAAAGACACTGCAGCTGTCTGGAGCCCTCACAGGCACACAGGTACAGGAGTAGGGAGAACTCTTTCTACGCCACAACGTAAGCCATTAGCAGGCCTAGCCTTTTTAGATGTTATGTTTTACTAATTACCTACTAAATGTATCCTGTTGTCTTTCTGGCCTGCCAGTGGGGAGGGTTATGTGGAGACCCCCTGACTGAGACTGTCACCTTGACCCTCACCCCTGCTACTGCCGAAGGTACCTCTCAACTCCAAATCGTGCTTCCCTGTCCTCGGTTAGCTCTTATCCCCATGTCTGACCTGTCTCTCCACCCACCTGTAGGCCTCACCAGGGGTGTGCTGGAGGGCAGTGATACTCTGTCTCCAGAAGCTGTCCAGCTCTTCAGCTCTCTTACCTCCTTGCAGCCCAAGATATTCGCCCAGCTGCAGGTCTGTTCCAGTCGTGCTCACTCACCAGACAGTGGGAACACGCCAGTCTCATGCTGTCAGTGTATGTGCTGTGTCCCTTTTGCAGCGTGTACAATCGATGACATATCTGTCCCTGCCCACTGCAGGGAATCCAGCTCCAGCCAGTCCCAGCCCTGTACTCCTATGAGGGAGCACTGTCCCAGTCACCCCCTATCACACCCAGCGCCACACTAACGACCACAGACCCCCTGGATCTGCCTGGCCCCTCTCCCCCTCAACCCCTGCTGGTCAGCCCCTCGCACTTCCTTCAGGCTGGTCCCTCACTGTGCGAAGGTATTCCCACGCTCCGACGTTATGCCATGAGTAAACTATTTCTATGAAAGGCGACAGCAGAAATAAACACATTGTAATCTGTAATGAAATAGTACATGTATTTCCTAGTAATGTTTTACTAATGAGAGTTTGTTTCCGTCTTGTGATCAATAAAGATGTGTTGGGAGTCAGATGGCTGAGCGGTGAGGGAGTCGGGCTAGTAATCTGAAGGTTGCCAGTTCGATTCCCGGCCGCGCCAAATGATGTTGTGTCCTTGGGCAAGGCACTTCACCCTACTTGCTTCGGGGGGAATGTCCCTGTACTTACTGTAAGTCGCTCTGGATAAGAGCGTCTGCTAAATGACTAAATGTAAATGTGTTCCAGGTCTGATCCTGGCTGACACGTCGGCTGTGCTGGGAATGGGTCCTGTGGTCAGCATTGGCGGAGGGTCCAACGAGGGGAAGTCACACCCAATCCTGCTGGAGGACAGGCAGATCATCCCAGTTCAAATAGTAGACCCTGCAACCGTGGGTGAGAAAACTGACTAAGACTAAGGAGGAAAGGAGGCTGTGTTCCCAAGGCCTATATTGTGGGTTAATGTTCTGTTGGAATTACTTGTTAAAATCTTAACCTTCTCCTTCCATCTGTCTCCTTGCTTCCTTCCTCCCTCTGTCTCCCTCAGATCTGACTAGCTTAGGGGATCAGGCAGAAGAGCAGAACACAGACATATCTATAAACACAGGAAACTGACCATTTATCCTGCTGGAGATCATCAGAATACATGCTACTAGTCTTCAGTAACCGACTCCTATCTGCTTGCACTGGAATGAGAAGAGGATCTCCCACTGGAGCCGAAACCTAAAATATGTTTAGGAGCCATACTAAGCTAGCCATGCAGAGCTGGTATCGGAACTCAACATTGCCGTCAGCTGCTAGAATTGTACAGGCCAAAGTGACAAGGCAAAGAAAGTAGTTTGGAGAATACTAATAAATGTGTTTATGGGCCTGCTTCAAACCTACACTAAATGAACAGAAAGATATTGGATATGTATTCTTGAATTATGTGATTTTACAGTGAAATCCAACTATACAAATCCAATTATGTAAATGATGAACAACATATCACTGGATATATGTCAGATACATTTTACTATTAAAAGCAGTGTTTAAATAGGTTCATATTGTTTTCAGGTGTGAACAGCTATTCACACCATGATCAGAATAAAATTATTTATTAATTGTCTTAATAGTAATTATTAACTGTCGCTTCAATTTCAAGTATTTCGCTAATACGTTATCCAAATCAGAGTAATTGAAAAAGGCATTTTCAATGTTTTTCAATGACTCAGATCCAAACCAGTTATTCGGCACCTTAATCGGGGAATATTACGATTTAACATGGCAACCCTAAAGGGTGGTCTCAGAGCCATACATTTTTTATATGGCTCTGTGTGGGTTCATTGGCTGAGCATTGCATGTAGGCTAGGTTTGGCCGAGAAAGAAACCAAGAATCTAGTTGACAATATTTGTAGGTAGCAAGCTAACACTTGGTTTGGAACAACAATACATACAATGTCAGATACCGTAAGTAAAAGTTAGCTATTGTCGAATGACATGACTGCTGCCGTTAGTTTTTCAGTTAGATACAATATCTACAATTTGTAGACTAGCTTGCGAACACCAAACTCTCGTCTGATACTGAAAGAGCTAGCTAGTTAACGCTCGCTAGCTAGATATCCATTTAGCACCAACCAGTCTACCGAGCTTTGTCTTAGTGCTAGCTAGCTGATAAAAACTTAAGCTTCCACTCTAACTACACTGGCAAAATGTCCTTGGATACGAATGCGCATAATTACGAAAACTAACTAGTTACAGTAGAAAGCTAGCCTAGCTACTTTGGGTACTAGCAAGACAATGTTAGCTACTGTAGAGTACCTAGCTATAGCTACAATATAATGCCTGCTGGCTAACCAGTGTGGCAGCCTAGCTATCTAGTAGATAGACTACATTGAGTACTAGCTAGCCGTATTTTTTAGATGGTTCTTCAGGCAAGCCAACAGTAGAGTAATTAAATATATGACTACATGTGGATGGTGTACTGTGTCGGTTGTGTATGGCTGATACCCGCAACTTTGTTTACAGGAATCCAAACCTTCACGGCAGGATGATGCAGAGGATAAGAAGGATGGGGGAGAGTACATCAGATTGAAAGTGATTGGACAGGTAAAAAGTATAGGCCTTGGGTAGGTGTTGGAGTCTGAGATCTGTCTACAGATAAAGTAGACTCCATAGCCTTTTGCTGACATGTTTCAGCAGATTTTTGTTCTTAACTTGGTACTGTATCTTTCCCAACATCAGGACAACAGTGAAATTCACTTCAAGGTGAAGATGACAACACATCTGAAGAAGTTAAAGGAATCATATAGCCAGAGACAGGTAGATACACAGGAATTGTTCTGGTTTGATGATAATGTATGGGGTATCAGTTAGGGATGGGGGGAAAAATCGATTCACATAGGAATTGCGATTTAGGCTTCCTGCGATTCAATACGATTTCAAAAATCGTAAGGTAACTTTGCAAGAACCCTCTGTGGCTCAGTGGGTAAGCATGTGTATCATCGAGTCTACTGAACCACAATGACCTGGGGTTAAATTTGACATTGAACTATCTAGTTGTAACAACCTGCAGAGTTGGGGTGTCAGAAAACCAGAAGAAAGCAGGGCTCCCCTGTTAGCTTACTGGGTTAGTACTGCAACAGCCTGGGTTCAAATCCAGCCTTCACCCTGTTCTGTATGTCTTCCTCCCTCTCCACTCTTTTCCTGTCACACTTTTGATTGTGGTCCATTTTCAATATCCTTGAAAAACTTCCAAACTTCTTTGTCATTCCCGTGGAAGGACACAACCTTTTTTTATTTTTGTGAATCGATTTTAAATCAAATCGTGACCCCAATAATCGATTCGAATCGTGAGGTGCCAAAAGATTCCCACCCCTAGTATCAGTCTCTTGCTGGCCTAGGTAGAGAAGTGTCTAATGAGAATGTCCCGTTTCTGCTGTGTCTACAGGGAGTCCACATGAGTAGCCTCCGGTTTCTCTTTGAGGGACAGAGAATTTCAGACAACCAAACTCCTAAAGAGGTAAAGTGGCTTTGCTCTGCATTGCAGAGAGAACTTGCTAAATGCAACAACAACAAAAAGTAACCTGTTGTAAACGTATACTCTCATCTCTCACACTAGCTGGGAATGGAGGATGAAGATGTGATTGAGGTCTACCAGGAACAGACAGGCGGGCACTGGACAGAATGATTCTTCTACCTGCTGTGTTCCACTTAAGTTAGTTTATTATGTAATATTTTATATTTGTATAATTACTGATTAATTTGACTGGTGTTCCCTCGAGATCTCAGCGATAATATCTGCCAAACGGAAAGGATGGAGGGAAGAAACATGTTGACCTGTTGTTACTCATCCAGATCCTTTAATGTCTCTCTGGGCTTCCAAATTGCACCAATCAATGTTCCTCAAAAGAGTTGTCTTTGATCCCTTGTCATGTAGCCTTCTGTGTCTTCCTGGCAGTGAAGCCCAGCTCAAAAGATGCTCTGCTAAGCTGGTTCCTCAATTACTTTACTGGTGTCATCAAGCTCAGGTTTTACTTTACAAGATGACAGGCAGTTTCCCATGTTTGTATTCAGTACCTTGTCAATTATGACAGCCATGCATGAATATCAGCAGCCACTTTTTTTTCTTTTTTTTTTTAACCATAGTGTCTACATGAAGTTTGTATCAGTTATCTCATCTTTGTGTCATGACTGTGGTCTTGACAATAGTCAATTGAAATTGTTGTAGTTATGGATAATTCTACATTATGTATAATGTTAACACAATTCAGGTTGTTGTATAGCGCTATAATTGTTCACATTTATATTTTCCAATGAAAACATGCATAAATGTTATCCCGCTTGTATATTTTGTATACATATTATTTCCTTTTTGGTTTGAATAAATATGCCATTTTATAACTTAATTCCAAAACACATCTCATGTTAGCTTACTTATTCAGAGAGAGAGGGGTGAGTGTGTATTACTTATACTCTAAATTACATTTACACTGTCCATCTGAACCTAGACCAACTTCCACATATACACCAGCTACCTAGACCTACCAGGTCTTATAAAGCAGTTATTGCTAAATTCCTTGTTTTATAACTTGGACTATAACTACATCAAACATGACAGTAATTATAAATGAATGCATGATCTTACAATATTGCAATCGCAAAATCGAGGTTAGCATTCTTGAACAAAGTAAGCTAATTATCAATGGCACATTTCTATTGGTTAGAAATACTGAAGTCAATCACATGCTCAGCCCTCCATTGTTCTCTGTATACTGTGAGTCACTTATCCGTCTACAGACGTGAATGTTCTGAAGGGTTTTATTATAGCTGAGACCACCACCATAAACCCATACAACTTGGTTTGGGATTGCAAGACCCCATTTGGTCCTCTTAACCCCTCTTCTAGAGGACAGGGACACCCGATCACACACTTATCTGTGGAAGTGTGGAGTCTTCCAAGTCAAGAAGAGTAAGGAACCAATATCAGGAGGCCGTCCAATAAGCCTGTAACTAGTGCATAGTGGGAGTTTCTTGTAGTGGCTTATATTCTCCCTTTCAGAAGAGCTGAAGTATCTAAAGAAGTTAGTCATGCTCGTGTTATGCTGTGGAGAAGTTGAGCCCAAAGATTTTGAAACTGCACCAGTCGTTTTTAATAAAGCTGATTAAAACCCCACACATTTACATCTCCTTTCACAGGATACCTAGTATGTTTTAGCAAGGCACATGTAACACTTTATTTACAATAAAATACAATATTCTTCACTAGCAATGCTATCTAGTCTTCAAAATGTAAAAGTGGTAGAAGTGTGTGATTTCACATTTAGAAAAGCTGTAATGTAAGTGCATCTGTAGGAAATTAAAAGCCTATAAGAGGCCCTAAAACCCACATAGTATGTATCTTACAGGGATACAAACCACTTCCTCTGCAACTTATGCAATCTAATTGGTGGAGTCTGCCTGGGTGGTGGAGGGGTCTGAGATGGGGTCTGAAAGGCCCAGGAGGTGCAGGAGGGTGAAGTAGGAGTAGACCCAGGGTCTGGAGATGTCCTGCGTCTGGCCCAGAGCCTCTGCTTCCACCAGGAGACCCCGTCTGAAGCGAAGCTGCTGTTCCAGAGCTGCCTGCTGCCTGCAGGACAGAAGACCAGGGGAGGAGGGGGAGAGGGGTGGCTGGATGACATATGTGACAACACCATGCAGTGCATTCAAATACAACATCTTAACACAGCGAATTAACTGTTATTACGATGGTTGCTTCTTTACAGTACCTGGCCAGGAGCTCGGCTTGAAGTTTAGCCTGCTCCCTTGCCCAGAGGGCAGCTTCATGTTCTCTTTTCCTTCTCTCCTCCTCCACTCTTCTTCTCTCTTCCTCTTCCTCCTTTTGTCTGCGCAGGTACTCAATTTTCTCACCCTCCTCCATCTCCAGCAGCATCTTTCTCTCGTCTTCTCTCTTCCTCTCCTTTTCCAGTCTCTGCAGCTCCATTTCAGCTAATCAAAAAGGCGACTCATGTCATTAGCAATAATAAATATCATGAATGTCATCCCGCTTGTATATTTTGTGTACATATTATTTCCTTTTAGGTTTGAATAAATATGCCATTTTATAACTTTATTCCAAAAACACATCTCATGTTAGCTTACTTATTCAGAGAGAGGGGTGAGTGTGTATTACTTATACTATAAATTACATTTACACTGTCCATCTGGACCTAGACCAACTTCCACATATACACCAGCTCTACACAAGTGTAGGTCTAGGTAGACCAGGTCTTTAAAAGATAAATAAAATAAAGCAGTTATTGCTAAATTCCTTGTTTTATAACTTGGACTATAACTACATGCAACATGACAGTAATTATAATTGAATGCATGGTCTCACAATATTGCAATTCAAAATCGAAAGCAAATTATCAATGGCACATTTCTATTGGTTAGAAATACTGAAGTCAATCACATGCTCAGCCCTCCATTGTTCTCTGTATAGTGCTAGTCACTTATCTGTCTATAGACGTGAATGTTATGAAGGGTTTTCTGATAGCTGAAACCATCACCATAAACCCATACAACTTAGTTTGGGATTGCAATGGTCTCACAATATTGCAATTGCAAATTTGAGGTAACATTCTTTAACAATGTAAGCAAATTATCAATGGCACATTTCTATGAGTTAGAAATCACTGAAGTCAAGTGTGTTTAGGATGAAATGACCAAAGGGGTTAGCATGTGTGTTTTGGATGAAATGACCAAAGGGGTTAGCATGTGTGTTTTGGATGAAATGAATAAAAGGATTAGCATGTGTGTTTTGGGGTAAATGACCAAAGGGGTTAGTGTGCGGGTTTTGGGGTAAATGACCAAAGGGGTTAGTATGTGTGTTTTGGGGTAAATGACCAAAGGGATTAGTGTGCGGATTTTGGGGTAAATGACCAAAGGAGCTAACATGTGTGTTTTGGGGGAAATGACTAAAGGTGTTTGCAGAACTAATAAATCCTGTAAAGAATGTAAGGAGTTAAAATAAAAAGGTATTATGTTGTTATTACACAGTTTTTATGTTATTGCACTGTTGTTACACTAATGTTGTTATTACACAGTTTTGGGGGAAATGACCAAAGGGGTTAGCATGTGTGTTTTAGATGAAATGACCAAAGGGGTTAGCATGTGTGTTTTGGATGAAATGACCAAAGGCGTTAGCATGTGTGTTTTGGATGAAATGACCAAAGGGGTTAGCATGTGTGTTTTGGATGAAATGACCAAAGGGGTTAGCATGTGTGTTTTGGGGTAAATGACCAAAGGGGTTAGCATGTGTGTTTTGGGGGAAATGACTAAAGGTGTTTGTAGGCCTAATAACTCCTGTAAATAATGTAAGGAGTGAAAATAAAAATGTATTATGTTGTTATTACACTGTTTTTATGTTATTGCACTGTTGTTACACTAATGTTGTTATTACACAGTTTTGGGGGAAATGACCAAAGGGTTAGCATGTGTGTTTTAGATTAAATGACCAAAGGGGTTAGCATGTGTGTTTTAGATGAAATGACCAAAGGGGTTAGCATGTGTGTTTTGGATGAAATGACCAAAGGGGTTAGCATGTGTGTTTTAGATGAAATTACCAAAGGGTTTAGCATGTGTGTTTTGGATGAAATGACCAAAGGGGTTAGCATGTGTGTTTTGGATGAAATGACCAAAGGGGTTAGCATGTGTGTTTTGGATGAAATGACCAAAGGGGTTAGCATGTGTGTTTTAGGGTAAATGACCAAAGGGTTAACATGTGTGTTTTAGGGTAAATTACCAAAGGGTTACCATGTGTGTTTTAGGGTAAATGACCAAAGGGGTTAGCATTTTTGTTTTGGATGAAATGACCAAAGGGGTTAGTATGTGTGTCTTGGGGAAAATGGCCAAAGGGGTTAGCATGTGTGTTCTAGGGTAAATGAGTGAATATCATGAATTTGGCTCTTTGTGTGTGTGTGTATCTTCGTGTGTGTGTGTTTCTACGTGTGTGTGTGTCTCTTCATGTGTGTGTGTATCTACGTGTGTGTTTCTACGTGTGTGTGTCTCTTCATGTGTGTGCTCCTCACCCGCCCTGCGCTCCTCCTCCTCCTGTCTCATCCTCTGAAGACGCTCCAGCTGTCGCTTCTTCTCCTCCTTTCTCCTCCTGTCCCTCTCAGCCTCCTCTTGCTCCCGTCTCATTCGCTCCATCTCCTTCTCTGCGCGTCGTTTTCCCTCCTCCTCTTCCTCAAGTCTTTTCAGTCTGTTGGGAAAGTTACAATAACTAATTAGATTTGCACAGGTGTTGGGACATCCACTCTTTTCAAGACACCACACTTTTCACCAATTCTATGCTATAAGGATTGAAATCTAGGCGAGTGGACGAGTGCAGAGGCGAGGGAGACAGTAGGGATGCGTCCGTACCTGAGCTCCTCAGCTCTCTGTCTCTTCTCCTCATCCAGCTCCATCTTCATCTTCTCCTCCCTGTCCTCTCTCCCCTGTTGCCTCCTCCTCTCTTCCTCCCTCTCTCTCCTCTTCCTCTCCACCTCTTGCCTTCGTCGCTCTGCCTTCTCAGCTAACACTGCCCTCTGCTGTTCCTTGCGGGCAGCAGCAACGTCCTCCTTGATCTTACTCTAGTTGAAACACAAATGAGTTAGATGTTCTTCTGGCATCCCTGAGAAACCTATATTAACATTCACACATTCAGTAGTTGTTATCACTACACAATAGTTCATATTTACTGTGCTGTTGCCGGCTTCGGACGCCACAGGCTTCAGTGCTAACTGGTCGGTTGCCATGATGGCAGAGCATGAGGACAGGTGACCACGTGATGAGGCCTGACCTCCCTGACCCACGCTGGACTTGTTTGAGTCTCTCTGATTGGACGGGGAGGTGGAGCCTCCTGAAATGGGGGACAGGACTGTCTCCTCCTCCGAGTCATCAGGGTTTGTGTGGAGGTCCAGAGATGAGTCCTCCTTCCCCTCCCCCCCCCTCCTCCCCCTCCTCCCCCTCCTCCTGGTCCTCCTCCCGGTCCCCCTTTAGGTCCTCCTCCCCCAGGTCCTCTACTGCGTCAGGGCTCAGCACAGGTGAAGTCTCCTTGAAACCCTTGACCTTCTCCACTTGCTCTCCAGGATCGACCTCCATGTTTACCTTTGCTTTTCCTGATATAATATGAACCAAACAGAGAACCAAAGACAACCAGTTTAAATGAAGAGGATGTGATTCTATTCCGTTCGTCTTTGTCTGTTTGTTTTCATACAAAGTACAATCTGAAACTGAGACTAACCAACGACAAATTCAGCCTGATGTTTGACCTTCCCCCTCTTCGTTTTCTTCCCAGATGAAGACGTCTTTCCCGCCTCCTCATTGGTGGAACCCCTCTGGTTGAGCTCTGCTTTCTTCCCTTTCCTCTTTTTCTTTTTCTGAACCTGACAGAAGGGTTGAACACAGGTTTTAGTTGACGTTGACTCAATCTTGTTCAGAGACAGACACTGGGTACGACACACACTACTGTGACAAGGGGAGGATAGAAATACTGTAGGGGAATTGAGACTGGGAGTTGAGACAGTGTTGACTACTGAGTGTGTGCTGCTCTGCACTCTCTTACCCCAGCTGGGTCCACAGTGGTACTCTCTGATGTCTCTGGGTCTCTTTCAGGGTCTTCTCCTAACTTCCTACTTCTCCTGGTTGGACCGTCAGTTTCTTCCTGTCTCTGCCCTCCACTTCTCTTCTGTGGTCTTTGAGAGCCTACTGTTTCCCCCAGGTTCTCAGAGTAGCCTCCACTCCTGGAGGGGGAGAGACTGTTCAATGAATGGGAAGAGATGCAGGACAGGCTTTGGTGGAGGTGGGGTGGGGTAGCAGAGGTGAGAATCAGGAACAAAGACTCAGAGGGAGCAACAGAAAGAGTGTGTAAATGTGTGTGTGTGTGTGTGACTCTGAAACATGAGCCACAGTCCCAGTCTGGGCCATTTGTAGCAGATAGTAAGCTGACACACAGCGAGGAAAGCATTCCAATCTTAATCCGACAGGATATTAATGAAGACTGAACCCACATGAGCTGACTCTGCAACCTGTGACCCCTGACCTGCACCATAAACACCACCCTGCAGCACAGATAGGAGATGGTATCAGATGATCAATGTGTCTCCATGCGTGGTGAACTCACCCACTAGGTGTAAGGGGCCCCTCAGAGTTCCTGAGATTCCTCTTCTCTGACCAGGTCCCCTGTGACAGCCTTTCAGTGGGGTTGGGGTTAAAGTTGGCCTGTTCAGATGCTGGATGGCCTGAACTGGAAGTCTCCTGTCCTGGCTGTAGGGATGACTGATTGCTCTGAGTAGCTGGCTGTTGATGACCCCGATTTGTCTTCACCTGATCTATCTCCTTCCATCTCTTCTTCACTGCCTCCTTCTTCATGTTCTTCCTGACATCCTGCCCTGTGTCCTCCCTGGCCTCCTCCTTGGTCATCTCCATGTTATGTGTGCCATTGACAGCAGCTGTCGAGATGTTCCTCTCAGCTTTGTCAGTGGTCGGTTGGTTGTCAGAGTACTGGGTAAAGGGACACACACATTAATACATATGATTTTTTTTTTTTACATTCTCTTCCTTATTCCCCAGATCTCTCAAAGCAGAGCATTTCTTTATCAGGTCCTCTGGCTTCTGTTTTGGTCTATCCTGAAACGTAACTAACTCACATATGCACCAGGTGCCTGTCTAGTTCTGTCCCTATGAGAGGGAGACCTGTGTCCAGGTGCCTGTCTCTCTCCTCTCTGCTGCAGGTCTCCAAGGATAGCCTGGACTCCAGTCCTTGGCTGCTTCCAACAGAGCATTGCAAAGTAGGAAGAGAACAATGTAAACAGATTACAATGATAAGGCCTTCCTTTGTTGGTTGTACGTGCACACCCAAAGGAAGTTGTGTTTGCATGTGTGTGTAAAAGAGCAGGAGGGCCTCACTTTAACCTCATTGGGCCTCTATGTAACCTTATGCCCCACTTATCTCCTTGTAGCCAAAGGTAAACCAATACAATGCAATGGATTACTTACTAAGGAGTAACATTTATCCCTTTTATAAACAGAAAATCATGTAACATTTTGTAAACACAAGTGGCTATCTAACTCGACCAGGGACGTGGTCCCCCTACCGCTGGGATAGGATGACTTGCATCTTTGTTTGGTAAGATGGCCTCTGGGTTCCTTCTCATCCCCTCACCTGAAACAGATACGAAACAGGATAACATGCTAAGAATATAGTGTGACAGGATGTTTGTATGTTCAGGGTGGCATTAATGAGCTTCTGAAACATTTCCTCTCTGCTGCTTCTCAGCAGGTATCAGTAAACATCTACATTCCCCTGCACAGCCCCGCTGTCTCTGTGTACACAGCCACAGGGTCAACACACACACACACACACCACACACACACCACACACACACACACACACACACACACACACACACACACACTGGTTTAAACCCTTCTTTAGCCTTGGAACGTGACTGGAGATGGAATTCTCAGGAGGACATTCCACGCCACTCTGCCCTGCTGACCTGACCTCTCCCTGACCCCTGCTGACCCCTGACCTGAGAGGATCATTAACAGACTGGAAAGACGACCAATAACACTAGCACAACAACCCAGAGTCTGAGAGAGATGGACAACTGTTTAACCTGGATGTGAGGTTTAACTTGTATGTGAGACAGGGCCCTGTCCAGAAAACAGCCTTCAGCTCCTAACTCCTACCTCTGAGTACCTCAAGGAGACAAGATGGAGCTTGTCTACAATGCTTATCTGTATCGCTTTTCATATTTTTCATATTTATAAGTGTGCAGGCCTTAGGGTCTATGAGTTGTTTATGGACTGGGCCTGACTCTCTCTGGGGGAGTTTCGCTTGGTGGTTTACTGTCTTGTTTGAACAACATTTAGACAAGAGGAGGCAAGCTCATCTTTGTCCCCTCAGGAAACAGGAGCATTGGTGCTGAGAGGTTCCCACCAACGAGACAAGCGGTTGTAAGACGATCTGGAGAAGTTCCACAGGAAGTGAACAGTATCACACACAGGCTGAAGGCCTGTAGGCCGTTTGTCCCAAACAATATACCTGTTGACACGTACACGCTTTCTTTTGCATCTCTCTTCTAAAATATCTTCTCTTCCATGGTTTGAACACAAGAAAGTTAACTAACAACAGTGAGCCTAAGTACAATGCGGTGGGCTGATTGCTGTAGTACAGCTTTTCCACCTGCGAGGGGCAACCTGGGAGCATTTTTTGTTTGCAAACTGGCCATGGAGCAACTCACAACTCACTGAGCCAGTAACGGCAAAGGAATTAAAAGGAATACGGTGTTCATATGTTGATCACTTTCAGATCTTAAGTAAATCTAACAAAGAGAAACATTCATGTAAGTTGTATTCACTCAAGCTCCCATCCCATCTCATGTTTTTACTTTGTGAAACAGACAATACACATGAAACTCAAGACTTTTTGAAAAGGATCAGCAGTGTACAAGACTAGTGAATGAATGGGATGGATGACTGAAACTGACACTTGGTAAATGTATTGAGAAACTAAAAGACACTCACAAATACACATATGCAGGCACATGTGCACACACACGCACACACACACACACACAGAGAAAGAGAAAAAGAGAAAAAGAAAGAGCGAGTCTATAGGGGACAAGGGATGTTGTATCCCCCATGTATCCTGACAGAGACAGACAGTTTATTTTCTGGTGTGACTGTCTGTCCTAATGGGTTCCAGGGCCTCTTTGAAGTAAGGGGGGGAGAGGAAGGGTGTGTAGAAGACAGAGGGAGTGAGAGAGGGAGAAACCTCTCTCCTGTCTTTCAGGCTCTGGTTACGCACCAGCGACCCTGGCCCCGGGAGAGTTGCGCTAAACTTTGTTCCACATTCTTGGGGAAATGTGTTTCACTGTGAAACCTCTGCACAGGATCCAGGCCTCCCCGACGTACCCCTCCCTACCTCACCCTTCCGTGCACCCTCCCTGCCTCACCCCTACAGCCCTTCCTCCCAAACCCCATGTACCTCACCCTCCCTCTCTTACACCTGCCCTCTCATTAAACCCCATGCTACCTCACTCCTCTCTCGCCAGCTCCCACTAACTTGATTTCTCGCTTTCCTTTCTTCCCTCCCTCCCCCCTCCACCACGCCAGCCCGTCCTCCTAAACCCGTCCTCTTTTCCGCCAACCTCTCATACTCCCCCTTCCGAAGCTCATTGCCCCCCTCCACACTTTGTCAGTTTCTCTGATCCTGCAGATGCCCCCCCCCAACCCCCACAGAACTTTGGTAATTACTCATTCTCTATGACACAAATCCCACGTAATGGCTACAAGAATGTGCCTCTCACCATTTTCTTAAACCTCAACCCCCCCCCCCTCCCTCTGTGGAACCCAGTGCCACAGATCCAGGTCAGGGGGGAGGTTGCATGTAGGACAGCAAAAAGGTGCTAAGTTCAGACCTACCATTATGTATAGACCCATTTAACTCTTAATTAATACTTATTTACTGTAAACATTGGCCAGCCTAAGTGACCAAACCGTCTCATTAATTTTCCTCTGGCTACTTTCCACTTAAAAATGGGACAGCATTCATCTGGTTGCCCACATTTTCCTCAGAAGAGCAGAAACCACATGAAGAATACAGTGAGATATAGGCAATAGCATCTCTTTCTCTTTCTTTCTTTCTTTCTCTCTCTCTCTCTCTCTCTCTCTCTGGACACAGACCAGACTCCCAGTCCTGCAGAGACTGTATGCATTCTTTCTTGTAGGCTCTATCTAACTCCAAGTGGGTTCATATTTCTCCCTGTGGTGTTACACACGGTTTGAGTTCCCCTCATGGTAAACAAGACTGCTATGATGGATGAGGGAGATTGGAGCCCAGGCAGACCTACTTTGTCTGGATTTATATAGGGGAGAGAACATGGACCTTAATGTAACCAACCTCTAGAGTTGTGCTGTGTATTAATCTCTTGTCTGGACGCAGGCCAAGTACTTCTAAAGGCTGCTGGTTGCTGTGCTTCAGAGATTAGAGACAGCTACCACAGTTTATGGGCTGCTTGTTCTGGTTCTACATCTCAATGCTGAACAAGGGGATCCATGGACATCATCATCCTCGTCTGGGGCATTTAGGATTTACCGACACATCACAACACCAGCATCTCAGGAGTCACTAGTGAGTTGCAGGTGACCCTTTCATAGCGAAGCGTTTGTATAGAAGGCACATCACATGATGATGTCACAGTAATGACAGCATTATCACACCTCTCTGTTTCCGTGTGTTTCTTCTCCGGCCCGTTCAAGAGCGTGCACATTCTGCCCCTTAACTCATACCATCTGAACGTGGCCTATAACAAATGCCAGCACCGCCACCTTGGTGCTGCCATCTATTTTAGGTGACAAACTTGTTAGCAGGTTGTCAGTGCCAGGGGCAGGGCAGACATCCATAAAGCTGTCTGTTACAGGCTGGAGAGCAGGGGGTTTGGGGGCCCTAAGGAGGGGTGGTGAGAGGGGACAGTCAACCGCCTAACTCTGGATAACTGTATAAGTGAGTTCTCTATGAAGGTTCTTGTTATGTAGTGGACATGAATCTACTTTAACAAGTCTCCCCTCCCTGTATGTGTGAGCTAGTCAGTTATCTCTGACTGTAGTAAGAAGGCATGGACAGTTGGTCAAGATGGTGTGATGTGACTGAGTGAGGAAAGTAACGTTATCGAAAGTGAATACAATAAAATGAATGCATCCCTCAACATAGCAGAAGGTTCTAGAGAACTGTTGAATTGAGGCCAGGTCTTTGTTCTGGATTCCAGTCTGATAAAGTCCTCCGCTCACAAGAATCTTTATTTAGAAAGTGTCCGTTTCTGAAGGGGCCTAGGTTCGGGGGGGAAGGGGGATGGGTGGATGGGGTGAGGGTGAAGGTAGGAAAGTTGGCTGGTAGTGGGGTTGGGGGGGAGTGAGGTGGAGGGTGAGTTTCTGAATGGTGACAAGGTAACGGAAACAGAGCAAGGGAAAAAAGAGAATGTAAGGCAAGGGCATGAAGAGAGGGAGGGGAGAGAGAGAGAGAGAGAGAGAGAGAGAGAGAGAGAGAGAGAGAGAGAGAGAGAGAGAGAGAGAGAGAGCAGGAGAGGGAAAGAAATAAAGAGAAATAGAGGCTGAGAAAACACAAGGCCTTGTCAGTCAAAGCCTCCAGGGCGGGGATAAGAACCCGGCCTGCAGGGATCACGTTTCCCTGCAAGGCATTGTGGGATACCTTACAACGTCAAAACACAACCAGATGTGAGGAAGCTGGAGCTGCGGGGGAGGGGAGCAGGCCGGACTGTCGTTTAGATACGCTGGTGGAACTGAGTGGAATAAGAGTATATGTGTGTGTCTGACTGTACATGGTAGAGTAGAATATACACCAGTGTTATGAAGCCAAACCACACCCAGGCACATTTTTTAGGTGGTCTTAAAAGGTCTAAGTTGCTCTTCAAACTAAAATGATGATTCACCTCGGTCAGTCCTCCTACACAGAAATGGGATTCCGGAAAATAGTCTTCATTCGACTCATCTTATCTCTTATTTTGAACAAAAACAGATGAGCTTGTGATTGCGTATTGGCATAGAACATCTTGAGCACAGCCAAAACGCTGACTGTGAAACAATTAGAGTACATCATGTTCTAATGGACAGAAGATTGTGCTCAGACCTTCTTCCTTGACCTGTATCTGTGGTCTCACTACACTGACCAGCTTGTGTCTGTGGTCTGACTGGAGTCTCTACAACATTACCTGCCGGGTCTGTGGTCTCACAACCCTGTCTGTCAGTGTCAGTCGCTTCTGGCTGCAGTAAGAGGATCCATGGTAGCTCCTCCCCCTCAGAGGACAGCACATGCAGAGCTGCAGACACACACACAGCTCAGATACTGATGCCTCAACAGTCAACATGATAGCTGATGGATACGAGAGTCCTCATCATACCGTTCTCTCGTGTGACATCATCAAGGTGAGACGGATCTCCAGTGTCCGCTTTGGGGTCCCACAGGGACAGCTGTATGATCTCCCCGTCAGGACCCATGATCAAGGTACCCCACGATCGGCCTTTCTGCCCCTCTGAAAACCCACACCGCAACATTGATCCCAATGTAATGTACTTCAAATGCACCCAAGCAGACAATGAGGTAAGGGCAGTTCTGCTGATGTAGCTTACCTCTGAGCTCTAGAGGCAAGGTGCCCCGGACCACGGTCCTGGGGTCCTCCCAGGTCTCATCCTGGGGGTCAGGTCTGTACTGGGACAGGAAATACTGTCTGGCTGGGCCCTGCCTCCGGGCCAGAGGGGGCAGCACTCCCAGAGGAGGGGGACACTCTGGGTGAGGGACAAGTATGACCTTTAACCAGGCAAATGATGTCAAGCATTTTCAAAAGTCTGTGTTGTCTTTGTAAGACGCAGTGTTGTGTTGATTCTGATATCTACCTTCTTCTGGCTCCAGCAGGACACAAGCCTGCTCTGCTGCCTTCCGAGGGACTCTATGAGGGGGCACAGCTTTTCCCCCTCCTCCTCCATATTCTTTCTCTCTTTCTTGTCTTTTGTGTTTCTCTCTTTCTCCACCACTGTTCTCTCCATCTCCATCTCCTCCCCTTCCTCTTCTATCTACTCCTCTACTTCCAGCACCTGGTCTCACACATCCCTCCTGGATGGTGGGCAGATAATGGCCTGGTTCCCTTGGCTCCAGCACCCCGACATCACACGTCAGTCCCTGCTAATGCATAAACACAAACCTGGAGAATAAAACTTCACTCTTGATCCATGCCACAACAACAACAAAAACACATACAACTTTTGTAATTGCAGAAAAACTCAGTCAATTGAGTTTATCGAGTTTGCGTTACTTTAATTGAATGGAATGCTTACTCTGGCCTGGGCCTCCCTTCCCTGTCCCTGGCTGACCAGAGGAGCCAGGGAGATAGGAGGAAGACAACACTGAGGGGCCTCAGAGGGTGGAGGGAGCATAAGGCTGGGGTCAGAGGAAGGAGCCACTCTCTGAACACAGCTGTCAACTCCAGCCAGTCGGACTGAACACAAAGACACCGCATTGACTCGAGATGGTAGAAAATCACATAGACGTACATGCTGAAATACACTAGCTAGGCCATTTCTGGGAAGGTCATTGGTGAAATGACAATTGAGCCTACCTATTTGCCTGTGTCGTACGCCAACAAGATGGCCGCCGTAGAAGTTGATGAGGGATGGGCGACTGGAGGCCCAGGAGGTGTCCACAGATGCCATGTTGAGAGGATAGCACCTCTCTTCAGCCATCTCAGAGAGTCCCACACCCTCGGGGTCCTTTGTGGTGCTGTTCAGAGAGCAGTCAGGCTCCATGTGCAAGGCCTTAAACATGGAATCAAATGCACATCAGAACAATGAAGTTACATGGAGGGTTATTGCATTTTACAAGCAGGTTGTGATTAACTGTACCAATCACAAAGTTCCTTCATTGACTGATGGAGACTTGGATCTGTAACCAGGAAATCGCTTCTTTTCCTTGTTTTGTGAATGCTGACCTTCCTGTGCGATGTTTATCTGATCAGATATTACATTATATAACATTGAGTAAAGAGAACACATTATAAGGCTGTTATTCTAATTTCATTAACAGACCAAAACTGCTGATCTTCAATCGCAATCAGAAATGTTACCACACAACTGTTTCCATTCAGTCTTGTTGTGCTTTCTGATGTTGATGGAAGGTACATAGACATATCTCACCCAGTTTGTTGAAGTGCCAGGGGGCCTTCCTCCTCCATCGACCTGCCAAGGAGACTCTGTCTCTGGCATGGGACTCATGTGAACCCTGGGTGTGAAGAACACCACCTCAAACCTCCTCAAGTCCTTGGCCTCCTTCTCCTTCCAATCTGGGGCAAATACACCAAAGACTTTCAGTAGATGTTTTGTTTTAAGCTCTCTGCAAAATGTGCCCGAGAAGAATGGACACATTTTCAAACATACCATTCGCTCTGTTTTATACAAGTGTGCTAATGCATCGACTTCACTTGCGTTAGAATAGTAAATTGTATTTTTTAAATGTAAAGTTTTAGATACCCAACCTAAGGGAAGACAAATATACTAAGGAAGCAGTAAACTATCCAATACAATTAATGGAACTCTATAACATTCTCTATTTCCTATTGCCATAGTACGACATATAAATGTAATTTGCTCTCTGGCAAAACTAATTTGCTGCATTTTTTGTGAAATAAATTGGACCCATTCAGACCAACTGTAAAAGACTGATTCAGATTAACTAAATTAACCTTGCCCTGGGTAGAAAGAACAGATCCACTATTGATCTAGATGCCAAGTGTAATGTCTTTGAAAACAAGGCTCTGATTTAGTGACGTACAAAGAGCTTGCTGCAGTCTACAATGCTAATGGAGAACTGATGGTTTTGATTCGTTTTATTTGTAATAATTGCTCACCCATTAGTACATTTACCTGCTTCTGTAATACGTTCTTCGCAATCCTCCATGACATGGCCGGCCACTTTTGCGCTTCTATGTAATGTCAAGTGTTGTGTTCTGTCTGGTTCCATCCCTTCAGTTCTAGGTGATAAGAACCTCTTTGATGGCAGAGGATCCAGACCTTTAGGTGGTCTGTGGTGCCTTGGGGAAGAGGGGGGACCTGGGCCTGGTTCCCTGGCAGGCTGTGAGGCTATGGGCCTGGGCTGCCTGGTTGCTCTTATGGGGGCCAGAGACACCTTGCTGGAGGGTGGAAGGGGGTCAAGAATTGTTGGCAGGGGGAGTGAAGGGAGGCCGGTGGCTGAGGCAGAACCTCCTCTGAGCTGAGGGAAAGAAAAAAAGAATGGAGAGAGACGTATGGAGAGAGAGAAATATACAGAGTGGGTTGCCTTGACTACAATTTCCCAAAAACTCCACTTTTTTTTAAGCAGTTATCTATAAGTGCAGGAGAAACAGTCTCAATAATGTGTCCTGCCCCCTGAGGTGTGACGAGCAGACATTCAGCATGTCTACAGTGTTGATGTTGCCTCCACCACTAATCTTTTGGATATTTGCTGAATCAAATCCACATGATGATGTTGGCAACCTTTAAAAAAGCTAAGTATGTAAACATTCTGTCATGATATCGAATAATTTATTTTCCATAATTTATGTCCCTCATATAGTTCTAAATTGATTTTCTTGAGTTTATCAAGTTTGTTTACACAGCCTTATCATCCTCCACTGACAGATACTGCAAGTCTCTGGCAATGCACAGCTGTGTCTGATTGTCCTAGATTTACTCTGATAGCTGTTGAGATGATGAAGATGGCTGGAAGTTACACAAAAGTATTTACTTTGCTGCTATTGCCATTACTGGGAGCTAGTCGAAGTCCATATAAAGTATATCTTCAAAGTCCTCTCTATCTATTTACAGTAACTTGTCTTGCACATTATAACGGCTCCACTGATGAGCATGTTAACATTGACTGTCCCAATCACAATATTCCTTTTAGACTAATAAACATTGATCTAGTTCCCTGTCCCTACTTATGTTGTTGACATTCCAAAGCATCAGGAACGTGACTTCAGGAACGTGACTTCAGACACTGAAATTTCCTGGTTAGCTTCTCTGCCCATAGACCAGAGATGTAAACACACTGAACACAGACACTCTACAGTCATCATCCTTTAATGAACTGGCTATACTCTTGTACTCTAGGTCAGTGGTCTTCAATGCTCAGGGCCCACTGTCCTGAATGTTTTCGATGTTTCCCTCTACCAACACACTTGATTCAAATGAATGGTCGTCATCAGGCTTCTGCAGGGCTTGATAACGCTCCATTCATTTGAATCAGTTGTGTCGGAGCAGGGGAACATATAAAATATAAGGACAGTGCTCCCTGAGGACCAGGCCTTGAAGACCACTGCTAAAGATGACTAGAGTTTCACATAAACGCACGCAGAGAAATGTACAGTGTCTGTCAACATTTCACAGAAGTAATTCTATAATCAGTCTCCAATTCCTTCTTCTGCAGACTGTAATTTCACTGTGTACGTGCAAAATCAGCTGAAAGAGGAAGAGAGAGAGAGGGAGGAAAAGGCGAATGACTCCAGACTCCGGTATAACGTGCATAGGCTGAGGGTCTGGTGCACATTAAGAGATAGTCAGAAGAGGCAGGAATTGGCTGGATTATGGAGCGTTCACTAATAAAGCCCCTGGGACAACTTTATTAAGATTTGCAGCTCACTCTCAGAGCAGGTCAAGCTACGCTTTACACTTAAATTGGCAGCTTGATTGACTGGGAATGCAGGGAAATTGGAGACACCTTGAGAGCGTTGTGTGTGTGAGAGAGGGGCGGAGACTGCAGCCTTATCTAGCCAGGCCAGGTGCTATGAGATATCTGTGTCTGAGGTCTGCCGGGGGGATTATCTTGGGAGACATGAAGGAGAAATAATGTTACTCACTTCCTCACTCGCTCCATCCCTCCATCCATCTCCCTTGGTTCAGAATGTGTCAACTTTGGGGTCAGAACGGCAAAAGTACTGGAAGGGACTGAGACTATAACATTGTGCTGTGTGTGTATGTGTGTGTGTAAGAGACAGAAAATGAGAGTAGGGAGAGAGACATTATCTCTACTTTACTCATCATAACTTGTTTCCTACCCGCTTTTTTCCGTAAGCCAATATGGCCCCAGTCAAGTCCCGTAGAGTGTGCAGGTGAAGATCCATTTCCTGTCTGGACTGTTGGGAGACCTGCCTCTTCCTGCTGGCCTCTGGCAAGCCAGTTGTCATGGAAGCCAGGTCCTCAGAGTACAGGAAGAGAGGTCCTCTCCTGGTGCTGTAGGTCTTTGGAGGCACTGGTTCCACCCCCCCCAGAAAGCGCCCGCTATTGGACAACCTGAGCTGAGGCTGATGGGATTTCCATATGTAGTAGTCCTAGATTGAAATAAATGGTCAGGATCATCAACATTACAGTAGGTCCCTGAAGACCTGAGGAAAAGTTTGAAAATACATTTGCGTTTTTTTTTCACCTCAGGTTCAAAGCAGACTTCCAGACGGCCATCTTGGCTGTCGTGGTGTGAGCGGGCCACTAAACCACAGCCTCGGCTGAGGAGAGACAGGGTGAGATCTCTCATAGCACCAATCCTGTGTGATACTCTGTCAGCAACCCCACCAGTACTCTTTGAACTGATTCTACACAGTTTTATCTTGTCCTCCTTTTCTCAGTCCTCAGCCCAGTGATGGTTGTGTCTTCAGAGCTGTAGTTATAAAGGAGAAGTTGTCTTTTTAACTGGTGGTTTGTCCATCCCAAGTATGAACAATCAGAGAACAATTTCTCAGCCTGGTACAAGACAGAAAAAAGCGCTCCCTCTCAAGCTTTTAACTTATACATACAGTACAATGCCATGGTCAAATAAAATCAAAACGTATAATCAGTTTCAGTCTGACAGTAAAATCTACTTCTAAAAAGGAATCCTGACAACAACGTCAAAAGCATGGTTCTTACCTGATTTGTGCTGCATTGCACTGCAACTGACCAATGCTGTGATGACTATGGAAAAGCTTGTCTAAAGTAATGGCCACCCAGGTTCCAGGAGAGTGCTGGACTGCTAATGTTTGCTGTGTTGCTGTTGCTAGGATTTGATGAGTAACTCTGTACAACTTACGGCCTGACTGACTTTGTTTCTGTTACCGTGGTAGCAACTCACCCCCACCACCACTGTGCTGTAACCATGTGGATCAGGTATTCTGAAACTGTGACAGAAGGTATATGAAATTACGGGGGGTGGGGGTATGTAGGGTATGTGGTGGTTTGTGTGGATGGAATGGTCAGGGAAATACTGTTCTATTTCTATACTGCCTCCCCCTGTAATGGAATGTATGACCAGCAATTTCATGTGGGTGTGAGGAAGGGTCTGTTGAACTAAGCAAATGAGTTACGAAGCAACCAAGGGACATCCAATATATGTATATATACATACATACATTTAAAATAAATACTGAGCCTCACTACACACTCACAGACACAGTATTCACTGTAGTCACGTTACATGTGCAAAATACACATAATTCAGAAGGTACATTCTCAACACGCACACTCCATCAATTGTTCTATGAATTACAATGTTTCTTCCATCTTGATTCGTTTTTTCTTTTAGTTTAGTTCTTCTGGTTTGCATGAAAATTGACTGATCCACCGGTCAAACTACATTGCTACTGCGCCCTATAGGTGGCACCAAAGTCCCAGACATGAAGCTTAGCAGTATGTGGAAATAGAACAACCAAACTCACACACACAAATCACAAGAGAAGGTATTAAAAATCTAATCACTTTATTCAGTGAAACTGTACAGTTACAAACGGTCTCTTATTGCATTTAAAAATGGAGTAAAAAAGCAAGATTATCTTCATAAATACATATATTCTTTAAGGAAAAAGTGAGTATTTACAAAGTTTGTCCTGTACTGTCGCTTATAGTAGCTTGCATGATTTCACAGCTACATACATGCATATTTTATCCCAATACCAATACATTGCAAACATATGTCCATGTTGACTTTTGAGCGACACAAATATGCATGATTGTCACTGGTTGGCTGTGTGTCAAACAAATTACCACACACAGAATAAAAGGGACAATCAATCTGTAAGGCAAATGTTCAGTCTTTTTTATAGACATGGCAGCCTGAAATTGTAGGCCTAGATAACGAGGCTCTTAATTACTTGTAGGCCTACGTGTCGTAAATCATGTGGTTACATTGACCCAGCAGTAGGTTGGTACTTTTCAATCAGTTGACAAACATGCGCAAAAAATAGGATAAAATCGATCAAATCGCCGTAATTTTGAATTTCACGGACCATTTTGTCTAACGGCACTATATACGTGTCCATATTTGAGCTTTTCACATCTGCCTTGGAATCAAGGAGTCCGACGGCTCCGGCCTGTAAGTTAGGTAGGAGACGGCGCTCTGATAGTTCGCTTTTCAAAGTCCATTCAGAGACCACATAATGATCCACAAGGATCATTCTTTGTTTTAAAACGTCAGGATGCATATCCTGGCTTTACACACTGATATAATCATTTGTGACCAATTATGTACTTCATACTGTAGTTTCCCCTTGGTTGCTGTTGCTCAGTCTTTTATAAAACCTTCGCCAAGACTGCAGCGTTTTGCCCGACCATATCCAGAACCCGGAGGTGATGCCGACAATCATTGTCATCAGATACTTGATCATAAAGACGGTGAAGTCCGGTGTCATGGGAGCAAAGTTGTTTGGGGGGCAGGGCACGGCGAAACGCTTGCACGTCTGCATGTGCCAGGTCTTTTCCCACTGTCCTCGGAAAGCTTGTTCGTAGAAATAGCAGGCTATCACAATGGTGGCTGGAACGGTGTAAAGGACGCTGAACACTCCGATACGAACCATCAACTTCTCCAGCTTCTCCGTCTTGGTCCCGTCGTGTTTCATGATGGTTCTGATCCGGAACAGGGACACAAATCCAGCGAGGAGGAATGACGTCCCGATGAACAGATAGACAAACAGTGGTGCCAGGACGAATCCACGCAGGGAATCAACATTGTAGATGCCCACATAACAAACACCCGTGAGCAAGTCTCCGTCCACTTGTCCCATTGCCAGGATGGTGATGGTCTTCACGGCTGGGACAGCCCAAGCAGCCAGGTGGAAATACTGAGAGTTGGCCTCGATGGCCTCGTGCCCCCACTTCATCCCAGCTGAGAGGAACCAGGTTAGGGACAGAATCACCCACCAGATGGAGCTGGCCATGCCAAAGAAGTAGAGGATCATGAAGAGGATGGTGCAACCCTCTTTCTTGGTGCCCTGTGCCACAGTCTTGTATCCGTCCTCTTTGAACTTATCAATGCACACTATTTTGTCCTCCAGAAAGAACCCGGCCGCATATGCAACGGCCACCATGAAGTAGCAGCCGGAGAGGAAGATAATGGGTCGCTCTGGGTACCGAAAGCGCCGCATGTCCACCAGATATGTGAGCACCGTGAACAGGGTGCTCACACAGCATAGAATCGACCAGATGCCAACCCATAGACGTCCGAACTTCACCTCTTCTTCACGAAAATACATCAATCCGTTGGGCTTAGTGGGTTCGCACGGCGCGCCGCAGTCTTTCACTCCCATGAAGTTGTAGTTGAGATAAGTGGGCACCTCCAGCTGAAGAGGGCAGGAGAATTGTTGTGGACTGGCCGGCCGACCCATGTTGGGCGGCAGGGTCATGAGTTCTGGAACGTATGGTGTCGGGTATGAAGTGGGGCTGCCGGTGTCCGAAGTGTTCTGACCAACGCATATCTCCCCTGCTCCGTGAACTGGGAAATTCTCGCAGCGAAGTCTCTCCGGCCACTGGAAGCCGAATTTGTTCATGAGTGCCTCGCAGCCCTGTCTCGCTCGCTCACATAGCGAGCGACAAGGTGGGATTGCTTGCTCGAGCACGGTGCAGACCGGTGCGTACATGGAACAGAGGAAAAACTTTAGGTCCATGGAACACTGCACCTTTACTAATGGGTAGAACTGGTGGACCTCAAGCCCTGCGTCCTCTTGGTTTGTGTGGCCCAGAAGGTTCGGCATAATGGTTTGATTGTAGGCGATGTCCGTGCAGAGGGGAATGGAGATGGGCTGACAAAAGCCATGCTCGGGTATCGAGATCCCCTTCTCTCCGTGATACTGTCCGGAACACAACGGGAAAAGCGCACTCACCATCATCAGCGCACAAGCAGCTGTAAATGCCCGGTCCGATTTCTTTGAGTCCGCCATAGTTGCAAGGGTAAAACAACTTTGAAGGAAGTCTGGTGTAAAAAAAATACCCGATGCTTTGTATTTAAAAAAAAATAAAACACAACAATTCTCTTCTTACTCAGATATGAAACTTTTTTGCAATAGGTGTTTTATGTCTCTTTTTAGACCCTAAATAGCTCAAGCTAGTCCACAAAACCGTGCGCGTGGTCGCCGCACTCGCATGACGACTCAAGGGTCTTGGGCTCTTTGTAGATTACTCTTCACAAATCAGCTCGAGAAAGACCCTTGGTTACTTCTTTTTCTCTGAATCAGTGGACTGAAGAAACTTCAGTTTTTTCCTCTAAAGTCCGTGCAAGGAGTCTTGGGCGCGTGTCCGTGTCTTTAGTCACAAGCCCTATCATAAAATGTGGTACGAATTTCCATTAGTTTTGACCTACGATCGTTCTGCTCGCGACTTCTCTGTCTGTAGCTGGTTGGATACTGAAAAGTTGGAGCTCCAGAGGCGAATACAGAGCACACAATGATGTGACGTCGGTTTCTAGATTGCCCCTCATTCACAAGCCGTAAAATGTAAGGGCGGGGCACCTGGAAACCATGTTCTCTGGACCAATGGCACAGTTCGGTTTCTAAAGAGCCTCCATCCTGATTGGATTGGGGAAAGCACAGAGATATGATATGTATCTCTCTCTCGGTCTCTCTCTCTCTCTCTCTCTCTCTCTCTCTCTCTCTCTCTCTCTCTCTCCCACTTTCTCTCGTGTAGGCTATACAGTATGAATAGGTATATAGAGAAAGAGTGAGATTGATTTGAAATCGAAACCACGATTTGCACTTCGCTTCAAATAGGTTTAGTGAGTCAATTATTATTACTGTTGGTTTGCAATCATGAAGATTTGGGTCACAGGGCCAGTGTGACTGCTTGTATCAAATGGGGGTGACCTTCACACAAACCCAAAGGTGACTCCTAAACCAAGAACAGACTGTGCAGTTGTTCTATGCAGGACGCCACTAACAGAGGCCATCTAGGACCCTTAACTCACCCTTATCTTGACCATTGGTATTCATCATTAAAAGCTGATTGGTCACTTTGTGATGAAACTGCAGTTGTTCACACCTTTCATGGCCAAACCTGCTCCCAGTGGCAATGAGAACACCACAGAATTGAATTCCTCCCTCTTCTGAATTGAATTGGGAATTTGCTGTTATCTTTCAAATTAGGCTGATGTTATGTGACTGTAAAACAAATGTCAGCAAACTCAGGCTAGTAGTCTTGATTTACTGGTCTATAGAGCATTGTTTTGGTGCCATGTATTTGTTGGTATCTGTTGAGACATGTCTATTGGCGAAGTGTAACTATAGTACTATACTGTATTTTATTGCATGAAACACAGCATAGTCGAACAATGGATTTTGGTGTTTCAAAACCCATTGACACTTCCCTGCTGTATGACTATGTTAAGCCTGTGTTCTGCTCCTCTCTTTCACCAACTGTCTCTGGAGGAGGGGATCCCTCACTGAATTGCTCCTCCCAAGGTTTCTTCCATTTTTTCTCCTGTAGTGAGTTTTTCTGGGAGTTTTTCCTTGTCTTCCTTGAGGGTTTAGGTTGGTTGAGGGGCAGTTCTATGGGTGTATGTGAAGCCATCTGTGACATGTTTGCGTGTAAAAAGGGCTATACAAATAAACGTTGATTTGATTTGAGCATCACTAAAAAGCTTTGGCTCATTGGAATGGCTTGAAGTATGTTTACGTTTAATGGAATCTTCCCTATTTTGCTATGGAACCTCCACATTAATCACAAGAACTTGAAACAAAATTCTGCAGAATGTTCCGCGATGTTCCGCCTGGCATTCTCATCTAACCCCCCCCCCCCCCCCCCCCCTTTCTTCTCTCGCTCTGTCTCTCTCCAAAGCCCCTTCCACTTTGATTGGTCAATATAGAAGTATCCCCAGGTGAACCATGCCCATCTTTAGAAACCTATCCTTTTACATGATGCAGGTCTAATATTGTGTGAATGTTGAGGCAGTATGGTGGAGTGCACGGCTGAATACTAAAGTAGGGGGGGACGTGAAGTCACGGTTCGTTTGCAAGGCTGTGAAGCTGTGATGGTGAGCTAACTGGCTCAGTTCATTAATAATCTTGTTTCCCATGGGGCCTTATTAGCTTATATCTTGCCTTTACTCCAAACACACAAATGCATAATCACAGACACACACAGACACTTACACAGACACACACACAAGTACACAAAAACTAAAAAAGACTCCAGTAAGTAACATCAGGATGGTTTGAGGTACTAATCTATCTATGTGGTCATTCTGCCATGTCCCAGCCAAGGTTTATTCTACTCTTGACTGTCTATCCAGGGTTATTGGATCCAATGAGTAAAATCCAATGTTTATGCTGTAAAGACAAGCAGGCATAAAGTTTCATTAGGACCTGTCAATGTTTATCATCCCTCTGGTCCCATATGATCAATACACCCCTGCCATCACTCAAAACAAATTCACTGGCAAGTAACAGGCTAGAGCAGATGACAATCTACAGTGAAAAGGTTAAACACACTTGCACTCTTGTGTAAAGAATGAATGTGTGAACACATTCACAATAAAGGAATACATACATGAATGAATGAATGTGATTCTGGCAAGTTGTATAACCCCGTTCATCCAAACACATTCATTTGAGATCAATACAGTAATTCCAGTTATGTGTCACTGCTAGCCAGCGGACCAACAGGGGGCAGACCCATTGATGATTATAGTTAATAAACCAATTGGTTTAGTCTTTCTCTGTCCTACCTTGATTTCCCATGGGGCTTTGGGCCAGACTGCTGCTGTTTACTCTCACTAGTATCCCAACACTACAATCTATATCGGGTCACACTATAGGTACTACCTCATACATTATAAAATTGAGCTCTTAAGTGTATCAGTTGCGCAGTATGTGAGCATGTCATGAATATGAGTGTGTATGTGTGTGCAATGTAACTGATGGTGTGCACACGTGTAGAAGAAGAAGATTCTCATGACTCCTGGCCAGTGTTCTGTGTGCTTAGTAGCAGGCTTGCCAGCGTCAATTTAGGGGTGAAAGAGTGTTTAGATTTGGTTAAGGCCCTTCTCTAGACTCCCACATCATTAGGCTGCGATGTGGTGCATAACTCAACACACTATACACATGCAAGGCATCTAGGAGTGCAGAGATGGTCTGCAATCGGTCAAAGGGTCTTGGTCGAGTGTAAATCTCTGAGGTAATTTAGCTTCCTCTGTCTGTCTGTATCTCTGTCTGTCTGTCTGTCATACTAATATATGGACTCATTTTCTCAACTCATTAGAATCCAACTGTTGCCTCAGTGACTGTATTACCCTGGGAATAAAGATAGTTTGGAACAAATGACAACAAATTCAACCAGAATTTTGTGTTCCTTCCTTTTATCCTCAGTGGCCCATACATGCTTCAGGCTAATCTGTTGCATTATTTTCTCAAACTTCCATTTTTAACCGTTCACACGCTCATAAGCAATTGTAGAAGGTTACTCCCTCGGGCAATACAAATGCCAGTTCTTTCAATCTAGACCTTGGTAAAGAAGAGTATATCTGGTTAAATGACATGCCATTTAGCAGAAGTTATTACACCTGGTTGTTAAGTTATTCTAGGGTGAGGAGAAGGGCTGGCTGGCTGCTGCTGGGGTGGGGAGGGAATGAATGGGATGGTGTGAGCCAAGGGGCACAGAGCTGGGGTGGGCCTGGCTGGGCTGGGTTGGCCTTCGCCTGGAGGGATTGGACCAGAGCACTGCAGAGAGAGACAGAGAGAGAGAGAGCGAGAGAGAGAGAAGTGGGGAGGGGGTGGGCAGGAATGTAGGCCAAAAGAGTGGACCTCCAGAGGCCAGCTGGCTCATGTCCGTCATCAGTTTACAGAGCTGCTACAGTACAGGGGCAACGCTATGCTAACTAGCCTCACATGCTTGGAAAGTAGACCCAGCAAGAGCACACAGTGAAAACGGAGCGATGAAAGATTGATTTATACAGCACAGACAGGGCTGGTGTATGGTCCGTTGGCTAAGGAGCAGGACGCCTAGTTCTCTGACTGCTGGTTGTCTTTGACTGGGGACAGGGTGTTGGGTTTAGAGGAGGTGTGTGCATGCCTGTGAGTGTGTGTGCGTGTGAGTGTGTGTGTGTCTAGTGTAAACCTACAGGGGCGTTGTTGGCCATCTTGTGTTTATCACATGTTTAAACCAACACGGGTCAGGGGACTTCTGGGAGTTTTCTGGCATTTGAACGTTGCCGTTTTGGACACAGGATTAATAAACAGAGCCCAGCCAGACGGCTGGGAACATAAGCCCGATGCATTCTGGGAGGGGAGAGGGGGCTTTCCTGTGTTTATGATTTCATATCTGTGTGTGGATGCCTCTGTGCGCATGGGGGGGTGTTAGTGTGAGAGTAAAACAGTAGAGAGACATAGTGAGAATATGTGTACATCTGTATTTTAAGCCGTAGTTTTATATATTGGTGTGTGCTGTACTAATTTGAATATGCAGAGCCTGTAATCCATTCTAACATCCATCGTGTGCACCAGATTGCAAGTTAGGAAATACAAAACTTCAAAAATCATTTTAATTTCGTACCTATACTGTACACATTACAGCTTCAAGGTTATGTCAAGGTCTAGCTCAAACAGCTGCTCTAATTAAACATGGAAAAAGGTATTGTAAAACAAATGTAAGGAGCAATGATTTTGATCATGCAATGAAAAGAGAGAACTCAATTAACATGGTGGAATTGAATTATGAGGTACCGATCTATGTTGAGACAGTGTTTTTGTGTCACAGTGTTTATGGGGTATTCTGATCTTTGTGTGTGTGTGTGTGTGTGTGTGCATTTGGTTCTCCAGTGGGGATTCCTCAGGGCTCAGATGTTGAGAGGATCTTGAGAGATCCTACATGTCAAGTCGGATCTCAGCCTGACGTTAAATCAATGATCTGACAGACAGAGAAGCCGTTGCAGTGCACGGAGACTCCCTCTGCTCAGCAGCTCACAGCTGCCCCTTTGAGTCGCTTTGCCGAGTAAACAGCGACACAAACCTGGGCTCTCCCCCAAACCTTGAATCTGCACTGGAGATGATAGTGCGACCCTACCTGCATAGCCAACTTCCCCGCAGGGAACAGCAGAATTTGTCCACTCGTGTCTTTGTATGTGTTGGGAGAGACATCCTGGACAGCCAACTCTTAAGAGAGGTGTGTATGTGTCTGTGTGCATGTGCATGTGTGTGTGCTGTTCTGCTGGAACCCTTCTGCTGCAGGTTCCAATAACACAGCAGCAGAGATGAGGCTGCAGCAGACAGCGTTGCCCACCCCTCTGACTCCAGCCACTCCGCTTACTCTCCGCCTTTCCTGTTTCAGCAGAGGAGGGAGATGGGATGAAAGGATAAGGGGATGATAGAGAGGGAAGACATGGATTGGGGAGGATGAGAGAGGAGCGGAGCAGGGATGACTCTAGAGGGAGGAAGAGTCTTAATAAGCCCCCCCCCCCTCAGGAAACAGGGGGAGGGGGGATCAATTCAAACATCTATATTCTGACACAGGCACATATAAACACACACTCATGCCTTATTGATCTAAAGCTAATTTCTCTCTCTATGCCCTGTCAGCTTGTCCTTGGATGCTATTAGTCAGTCAATGGTAACCTGGCCCACTGACTAGACTGGTGAGCAGTCACAGTAGAAGTCTTTTTCCTTTAGCTTCCTGGTCGGCTGGAACATCCTTGTGGTTTATCAGGATTCCTCCTGGTTCTTTATGTGTCTTGTGTGTGTATGTGTGTGTGTGTGTGTGTGTGTGTGTTTCTGTGTGTGCGTGTTCACCTCTGTATCTTTGGCTCCCACACTCTGAACTGCAAACCTGCTCTTTGGCACTGTGGGTCTCCAGTTTCCATGACAACATTCATCACAGAGTCTGAGGTAAAGATTCTCCGCCACTGTCCCTCCACAGCTGCCTCCCTCCCTCCTTCCTTTTCTCTCAGTTTAATAGTAAATAGACTAAAATAGTCTTCTATTGTGTGTTTTTGTAAATCTGTTCATCTGTGAATGTCTAACTGTCCTTCTTTGTGAGCACTTTGAATTGAGCCCTTGGGATAGCTGAGAAGAAAGATTGAGAGTAGAGGAGCCCGACTGTTTTATCATTCAACCCAGAGCGTCTCGATCCCCTACTCTGAGACATGATAGTGTCGAGACTCCAGACGTAGCTCGCCGCATTCCCGGCATTCCTGATGAGATAGGGGTCCAGATACCGTAGACCTGCCTTCTCAGAAGCAGGCCAGGTCTGCTCTCCCATTGGCTGAACTGTGCTGTCACAGCTACTTTGGCCTGGAGGCCCTTGGTGTGGCAGACTGTGTGTCTGCAGACCATGAGCTCTCCCATACCCCCGGGAGGGAACTGTCAGTCACAGGGCATGTCTGTCACAGGATCTGTCTGTCACAGGGCCTCTGTCACAGGACCTGGGGACAGGAAACAGATGTCATTAGCAGGGGAATGAGGGGAGCGTCTCAGAAGCTAAAGACTCCAGCGGCAATTTGGCTTGTTATTTGGATTCAACCTCCGATACTGATGCTCTTTCATGACCAGTGCCTGATTTGACCTTTACTCCACTAGCCTTCATTTGTTGATGACATTTGAGTGTTAACATTGCACCAAAGCAGAGTTTTGATGTCCTGGGGGGAGAGGTATGACGTGATAAGAGACACATGTGGAGGGAATTGAGTGTGTGTGTGTGTGGGGCGGGTGGGGTGGAGACAGCCCTGTGGAGAAGCATATGTTCCGTAGGCGGCAGCTCTAACCACCAGACTAAATACAGGCCCCAGCTTTAGCCTGATGAGGTGTTCACTGAGGACCAGGCTTAGTATTGACCTTCATCTGCTCGTCCTCCCTCTCCCTTCCGTTTCTTGATCCTCCGTCTTTCACGCTCTCTGCTGTTGAAAGTCAGCAAGATTACTGTCGTTCTTGAGTCCTGACTCAGACACATGGACACAGATTAGAGAGGAAGGTGTGATCTACCTCTGCTGTGAAATCGTTTTTAACAACAGCATAGTGAAAGGACTGGGGTCTGACAACACTGACCGGTCAGGATGTCAGACGGACGAATAGGATGACAGAAGATCCTTTGTGAATCAGGATTCTAGACACTGACTACATCATTCGTGACTCGATCGCTGATTTCGCATTCCTTCCTCTGTGGTAAATCGAACTGAAAAAGAGCCATGATTTCTGAGTCCTTCCTTCCTCTGGCACCTCCCTCCTACTCAACCTCACAGCTGCAGAGCTGCACAGCCTCATTCCACGCGTGATACACCTCTCCGTTGACAGATTTCACATCATGTAAGAGCATAAAACAGAGTCGGCCTAAATGATTCATATCTTCTATCTCATCGACAGTTTGAACCTGCCAATGGAGATTTGACATGCGAGACATTAAGCATACCCCCGGGTCACTGACAGATCTGTACGGTCGGCTCTGACACGAGGGTGTCGGTTGTATTTCAACCCGCAGTGATTTCTGTCATGAAGAGATGGATTTGGCATCCAGTCATTATGCATTATGAAGCAGTGGATGAGAGAGACCATCGCATGAAAGAGAGCTCAGGGAGAATGGAGAGAGAGCTAAGGAGGACAAGCTTTCCCCCCCCCGGCCTGTTGGTCTGTATTGTCTCGGGTGGGACGGGGGGTGGGACGGGGGTATCTTAGGGTGACCCTAGCAGAGCCTTCGGACTAATAACCACATTATTTCCTCGCACCGTGCAAATGGCACCTTTTGTTACCCTGGTCTGGGAGTCCGAGCGGGTGAGAATAGGGTGTGTGAGGGACGGGGGGGGGGGTTCAGGGTGAGCGAGTTGGGAGGATGTTGATGGAGGAGTTGAGGAGGGTGTCGAATGAAGGGAGTGTTGTAAAGACGGGGGCAAGGAGGAGAGCTGAAGGCTCATGTGGGGGTAGTTATGCATGGGGAGAGTCACCAGAGTGAGGAGTGACTTTGTCATTCAAAGAAGGGAGAGAGTGAATACAGAGAGCCAGGCCAGAGGCTGCTGGCTGCTCTGAATGGCACCCAGAGAGGAGTTGGACGGAATCGGCATTGTTCTGCCTGGCTTTCTGCTTCGAATACATTACCAAGCATCACAGAGGAGCTGCTGCTTTGGCTCAGAACCATAGTCTGTTGACAATAACACTGGTGAAGAAAGGGAGAGAGAAAGATGAGGGGTCTACACAACAAGTGTCATTGTGGTGAATACGGATGAAACAACAATGATTAGTGAGCCCAGGCTCAGATAAGGCTAAGGGTTTTTTTAGACTCAACTATCAGAGGGATCCTCAGAACAGACACCTGTAAGGTAGCTATCCTGGCCTGACCTCCTAGACCTCAGACACTGACGCAACAACAGGCAAGCACAGACTCGGATGGCGGCAAACACAATCACTTAGTTCTTCAGAGTAGAGGAAGGGCAGGGTCATTGCAGAGAGGAAGGGATGGAAGGATGGCTGTCTTGAAAGAAGAGAGGAAGGCTCATACTAAAGAATGAAGTACAGGTGAGCCCACCCTGGGGACCATCACCTGACTTCCACCCTTCCTTCACCTTTCATCTTCCCCCATATTTCCAATCTTGCATATCACTCCATCCAGTCTTCTAACCTCCATCCTCTATATCCTGGCATTTGTCGAAGGGTAAATGGAGCTTCAGTGATGTCATGCAGCAGTAGCAAGCTCACCACATCCGGTACAACGCTGCGGTTAGAGAGCTACTTAAAGGCCTCTACTTGGATGGAATCTTTTTGGAAAGCAGAAGAGAAATTCTCCCCTTGTCAGTGGTCCCCAGTTAGTATTACGCAGATGATGGTGGAATTTAGTTGGATTAAATTTGACCTCATGGCCAAAGATCCTAGATTAAGGTCTACAATTTGTAGTCTCTAAGACACTTTCCACTACAAAACACTTGTGGCATGATTGTCTATCAGCCCTCCCAATGCTGCGTTGGCTGGTCACAGTCCTTCATCTCCAGAAGAAAAACAACCACAACTCATACCAAGCAGCCAAACACCAAGCTAACTATGGACTCATTTTCGCTGGGACATCAAAATGTCGTCGTTCTAATCTCATTAAATCAAATTAGACAAACAATTTGAATATTCCAAACATATGGTGATGTGGCTGGTGTCCATGGTGACGGAGGCGTGGTTTTGGATACAGTTCAGAGGGTTTCTCAAGCTTGAGAAAGTCTTCACACAGACGAGGGGAAAACTGATATCAGTCCTCCTCTCACACAACTCTCCTTTCTTCTGCGCCCTCTTTCCACCCCTTTTGATGGAAATGGAGAGAAGTCCTCTTTCCCTCTTTTTCCCCTCTTTTCCCTTTCCCTTCTTTGTCCCCCAGCCTTTCTTTCAGCGGTCCGTCTCTCTCTCTTTCTTTCCCAGTCCGAGTGGTAATAGATTCCGCCCCCAGGCCATCCCACCTTGCGTGAGAAAAGCGCAGTCCGACACAAAAACAGAACTGTTCCCCTCTTCATAAATATTAATCAGTCAACACCCCTTCCCATTTAGGCTCTGAGACTTCTTCTAGACTGGAAACCAACTGGCAGCCGTCTTCCTCCTCCTCCTCCTCCTCCTCCTCCTCCTCCTCCTCCTCCTCCTCCTCCTCCTCCTCCTCCTCCTCCTCCTCCTCCTCCTCCTCCTCCTCCTCCTCCTCCTCCTCCTCCTCCTCCGTGTGGGTGTGTGTCCAGGGAGAGTCGGACCCTGGGAACAGTCCAAATAGAGGCTGCAGTCAGACCTTGCACCAGGACCTGACCCCTTTTGGCCCAAAGATCAAAGGTCACAGGCCAAATACTTTGACTCAATTGTGCATCATTTGTGCTGCTTTTTCGAAAGAACTCTCTTTTTCTCTGTCTCTCTTCTTTCTCACCACCACTCACCCTCCTCTTTTTTTTCCCATTTTTTTTTTTTTAACAACATTCGTTTTCTAAATTTGACTTTTAAAGTTCCCGTGCCGCCAAAAAGATAACAATGAAAAAAAGGACATTTTAAAGAGGGAGTAAAATAGCTTCCAAATTTAGTTTTTGTTTAAAGGAAAATACCCAGCATGTCCCCAGTTAAGTTTTGTTCCCCTCTAAACAGCCCATCGGGTTATTGTCTGATTTGATTGTCTCTCCTCCTTCAGATAACTTTCTAACCTAATCTCCAGACCACCCTGATGCCGTGGCGACGGGACATCTAGGCGCTTACATCCCACAATAACACACACATAACAACCTGATACACACGTCTCTCCAGCCTGTTAAAGCCCACATGCACACACACACACACGACACATGACAATGCAGCCACACACATATGCACACATGGAGAGGCAGAGAGAGAGAGCGAGCGAGTGAGAGAGAGAGAGTGAGAGAGAGCTAGAGAGAGAGAGAAAGAGACTGGATACAGTGTTGGTGTATGTGTGTGTGCTTCTCTCTTTTCCAGTAATTTGGACTCATTATGAAGTAGGCATACTAATTGCTCCACAGCTCAACCGGCAGCAGACTCTCTTCTGTGTTGCAGTCAGTGCAGGGAGAGCAGCGATGGCGGTCGAAGACGGACAGATGAACTGATGTCAGTTTGTTTCTTTCCTATTCTCCTCTCCTCAACCCTCAGACTGGTGCCGGGGCCCTGAGATCATTGAGAAGAGAAACATGCAGACCAGAAAGAAAAGGGCCTTGAGAGAAGGGAGGGAAAAGAAAAGTGATTTGTAGAGAGAGAGGTCGATGCACTGCTGCTTTGAAGTCCTATGAATCAGTACTGTGTGTGTGTTGGGGAGAAAAATGTGTGTATGTGTTTGTGTGTAAATCCCACAAGCTTTGGGGTGAAAGCTTGAGAACTTTAAAGGGGGAACAATTGTGAGAGAGAGATGTAGAGAGAGAAAGAGAGATGGGGAGAGAGACTAGGTATAAGGGGAAGACTGATTGACAGGCTAAGAGAAGGAGAGAGAGAGAGAGAAAAAGAGAGAGCGAAAGAGAGCCCTCAGTGGAGCCCTTCTGACTGACTCTTCTGAAACCTGCACCATTCCTCACATTCTCTGTGTACTTCTCATCTCTCCATCTCAATCCTCCCTCTCCTGTCCTCTTCTGCTCCTTTCATCCTCCTCAGAGCTAATGCAGCATGATTACTCACTGACTCAATCAACAATTCAACAATACTGACAGAGAATGGCCAATTACAGAGCTACGGCCCTCCCTTTCGCCCCTTCCCCCACCCCCACCCCCTGCCCTCCTGCCTCCATACCTTTTGTTTTTTCTCTCCCCCACACCCACTCCTTCCTTCCTCCACTACCTCCCTCTCCTCTCGCCCTCCAAGCTCCCATACCTCCCGCTTCTCCTTGTTCTGTGTGCCCTCCTGTCCCCCCTGCCTAACCCCCACCTCCCCCACCCCTGCTCCCCCCCCCCCCCCCCCTCCATCTGACCCAGGGGGAGACGGGTTGGCGTCAGGCATTCCTCCCGCTCCTCAAAAGGCCAAGTATATCAAGACTCCATTAGCACTGCCAGCACACAAGCCTCAGGAAGCCCAATCCCGACCATGGAGAGCCAGGGGCCTGGATGTGACTGTGGGGGTCTTTGTGCCCCGGCCTGATACTCAATCTAGGGATTGACTGCCGCTGATATGTAACTTCATCAGCCTGTGTTGCTCCCTTGCACTCAGTGAAGCGGTGATGGCTGTGGCCGGTGGGGGCGGGGAGGTTGGGGGGGTTAGGGGGGTTGGGGTTTGGGGTCGAAAACGAGACGCTCTCAGGTTCTGCAGCGTGTGCGTCTTGAGGTGGGGCGACTGAGGGACGAATGCGGAGGGCTCCCGTCTGGCCCCGCGTCACGTCAGAGAGATGCTCGTGTTGGCTACAGAGCTGACTACAGGCTGACACTGCAGGGGAACGGTAGCCAGAAGGGCTCCAGCTGAATCATGCTTGCTTAACAGTGACTAATGGAAATACTCTGTCTCCGCTGGAGAAAGTACACCGCAGTGAAGGCTCGACCACTTATAAACCTGAGTGTGTACATGCCTGTACACCCCCTCATTACCAGAACAACAGGAGGAGCGGCAGGAGGGAAGGTTGGGTGAGGTTTCGACCCCCCCCCCCCCCCCCACCCCCTGTCCCCAGAAAGGCTCCTGTATGACTGGTGTGGGGGTGGGGGGAGGGGGGGGGGGGCAGACAGTCTCTCTGGGCTCAGATAGGATCTGACAGGCTGCTGGAGACAGAGAGTGTGTTAAGATTGGGATAATCTAGTGTGTGACTGAGCAGTGACAGACAAGAGAACTGAGGAGAAGGGAAGCTGTGTGTAGACCGTTATGAAGATTTGTGATTTTTCACATGCCAATTTCTTTTTTTAATCTGCCACATGGTTTTAAATGGTGCAAATGAGTAATGTGGAAGGGTTTTAAAGAACTTTGTCTATGTTAGAGTCTGGCTCTATATCTCTTAAAGACTCTCTTTCTCTCCCTATTTCTCCTGCCAAATACACACTCAAACACTCATAATTAAGCACATTCCTTTCATACACGCTCCTCCTGGCTGGCTGTCATCTGGCTCCCCATGTTAGGATATGATGTTGCCAGATTGGCACATCCCTCCGTTGGTGATGGCTTCACTTTAACTTTATGACCAGCGTAAACAGACCAAACCGCTGTTAAGTCAGTTTCAGATGTGGAACTCGACAAGCTACAACTATGCTTGCATCTTTCTCCCAGAGCCCTGTCTAGAAATGCAGCTCACTCTCCAACGGTGGCCATTGTTGCAAAACTAGAAACAGCAGGATAGAGAGAGAAATAAAGCAGGAATCTTTTAATCTCTTGTTCAAGTAAAGAGGGATTAGGAAGCCCCCTCCGTGTAGACCCAGCGGGACCCCCAGCCCGACCTCTCCCTCCCCCTAACGCCCTCCCTCCCCCATCTCCCTACCCCAGCAACCCCTCCCCCACCTGACCCTCCTTTTGCCACCTAATGCTTCTCTGCCTTTTGGCTAAGATCACGTCCTCTCCTTCCACCCTCCCCTGCCCTGCCCTCTCTCCCTCCCCCAACAGGACGCAGGGCCCTTGTGTCCCAGCAGAGCCCTGTGGGTGCTGGGGGAGGAGGGGAGGCACTTTAGGGCAGATCTCCTCCCAAAGGGTCTCCATGCAGAACCCCATGCCTATTGTCCCCTGTATTAACTCCCCCTGCATGTGAAAGAGACCCCCTCTCGGCCCGCTTCTAAGGAACCGCTGCCCTCCATCGCCCACTTCAGAGTCATCGCTTCATTCACACTCCACCTCACCCATAGTAACCCAGCGCTACCCGAGGCTGGGGCTGGCCAAGAGGCCTGGCCACCTGCGTGCATCCCCCACCGGCTGCCATTGTGGAGGTGGAATGAGTCCTGACATCATTTATGAGAGAATGAGGTTAGAGTGTTCTAAAAATACACGTTTTTTTTTAGATATGGCTTTGAGTAATCTACAATAGCCCAAATGTAGAGTTTACAAAACCAGATGGAGAGGAAATGTTGTCAAACACACGCGCGCACACACACACACACGCACACACACATGCACACACACGTATCATTTCACTGTACCTGCAGTACTGTACGGCTTCCTCTCTAAACCTTTAATTAAATATCAAATATGTCTCTGAAGGCATGCACCAAAGATTTAGCCATGCTTTATTTATTTATTTAGCTGCTTAATGAAATGCAGACGTGAGAGTAAGCTAGAGAGAGAGAGAGAGGGGGGGGGAGGCAGAGAGAGCGGGGGAGAGAAAGAGCAAGAGAGAAAGAGGGTGGGGGGAAAAGAGAAAGATAATCTGAGTTGGAAGATGGGGAGAAGCTGTGTCAGAGGCTGTCTGAGGGAGTTTCTGCTTGAAGCCTGAGACCAGCCTCAGCACCACAACATGCGCCAGGGCAGGCTGTGGTTGGATTTTTTCACACCCCTGGAACATTGAAACTCACAGCTTGATTTGTTGCGTGCTCCTCAGTCTCTGAGTCAGCTCCACAGACCAAGCAGAGCCCTTAGTTAGTGTCAGAGCCTGATCAGAGCACTTGAAAGACATTCCTTGGAATTCTGTCTAAAGCTCATGCATTGTGTGCATATGTGTGTGTGGGGGTTTGTGCACATGTTTGAATGCACTTACAATTGCAATGTGTGTCAAGGAGGAATAATAATGGTTCCATTCAGGCCTTTTACGATATTCCACATATTTCCAATACTTACTTGCATTGTTCGTTGTACTTTTCCTCTTAAGTATGTTCTCTATCTAGAAACTTTGCCTCCCCTACTTCACTTGAGATGATTAAAGGGAATTTGAACCAACCTCTCCTTTAATACCCCTTCTTAGGAATCCTTAGAGCTTTGCCCTGCACACACACACACATGCCTTTGAGCATATTAACGGAACAATATCAAGTTTTCATTACTCTCAAAGTCAATCTAATCCCTCATGCACACAGTCTTTTATGAACCCTCTAGATTACAGACAAGCACCCGATAATCAGATTAGCACTCCTACAGCTAACATACCGGCTGGGGTGAGGTGGCTTTGGGGCTGTTTGGTCAGCAGAGCTACTGTGGGCCATTGACCCCCTTATTGGTTTCGTGATATATAAAGTTCAATCTTAATATTTCTTAGAAGGTCTAATGTTAATTGTCACAGTCTCAAACCACGCTTGGTAAGATGTACAGGGCTTTTTTTATTGGGTGTAGATGCATGGGGGCCATTTAAACTAGCATCAAACTAGTTCCACTCATTTCAGAAATGAGTGGAACAAACCCAGAAGTATGGCATGGGCTGGTGTTAAGAGGGGGACCTGGTCCACGATGAGGGATCTGGCCTGCTGAGGGGAGGACATGAAGAAGATGGGGCAGGGGAAGAGGAGGAGGAGAGAAAGAAAAATTAGTAAAACTGAATACGTGGTCCGATAAGGGAGATTTCCCCTTCATAATTCAGTTGAGCCATGATATCGCGCATCTTACATGTTGACGTCTTTATGTGTCGGTTCTCAAGCTTTTGTACCAACAGTAGATCCTGTTTAAACTTGTTTAAGATGTAAAGAAGTGCCCTATGAAGTCATGAGCCATTCCAGACTTAAGACCACAGACATCAACCATGTCTCTTCCCATAACTCAAACTAGAAACGTCATACTAGATGGACAGTGTCTGAGTCTTTACTGAGAGGGGAGGTTGTAGAGACCCGGGTGTTTATTCCCTATTATTGCTTATCATTATCTACAGTACCTTTTATACTTACCATTATCTACAGTACCTTTTATACTTACCATTATCTATACTTACCATTATCTACAGTACCTTTTATACTTACCATTATCTACAGTACCTTTTATACTTACCATTATTCCCTATTATTGCTTACCATTATCTACAGTACCTTTTATACTTACCATTATCTACAGCACCTTTTATACTTACCATTATCTACAGCACCTTTTATACTTACCATTATCTACAGTACCATTATGACCTGCAGTGGCCCAGCAGGGCTGGAGTGCTTTAACCAGCCTAACACATTCATCTCCTTCCACAGGACGCTACTGCTGAGAACAGACCAAGAACTTTATGGCCCAGTCATAAATACCTCCTCAGTGGTCATAATGGCCCTGTGTGTGTGTGTGTGTGTATCTGTGTGTGTTGTATGTGAAGTGAATATACTGATGTCATCCTCCACACTGCCAACATCCTTCCCTGTCCGCCCCCATGGTGCACTTGCAAAAGGCGTCAGCACTTCACAAATCACATTTCAGCTGTTCACCATTGGCATATCAATATTTAACTATTTTACATTGCCAAGTTACCAGTAACTTGAATGAATGTTATGTTCAACTGTTTTCCAACTTTTCCACAGTTATCAGTTGCTTGATGTTTTCTTGTTTATCCTGTCCTGTGTTTGCAGGGCAGCCCTGTGTGGTCTCTCTGTCTTGTTGGTCCTATGCACCTCAGTGTTGACCTATCTCTGTTTATCTCCTGTCTCCCACACAGCTGTAGCTGGCATCTGCTCACCCCCCAGTCCTTCCAAGTCTCTGTGTCCCACCGAGAGGCTAGTTAGGGGGGTAGAGGAGGAGGGGACCCCCTTGGAACCCCTGGAGCTCCTGGAATTGAAATCTCCCTTGGAGGCTGATGCTAATGTGTGCTGAGGGTTGAGGGGGAGGGTTCTGGTGTCATGTGAGAGAGGGGGATAAGGGGTTTGGTGGGAGACGGGCGATAGGTGTTGCGTGACCGTGGGGGAGATTAGGGGAGGAGCTCTGTTGGGTGTTGAATGGGGCTGAGGGGCTTTTGGTGTTACCATGGGGGTGGGGCTCTGTTTCTGATGGGGGAAATCTTCAGTCCCTCAGTCTACCCCCCCCCCCAGCCCCCTCCACCTCTCTCCATGCCAGACCCATCTGCTGTGGAATGGAAGGGGAGAGGGGTCGAGTGTGAAACACAAACAGCAGCCACACCAAACATCACAGGAATGAAGCCTGTTTCCTTCCCTCCTACTTCTCTGCTTACACTTCTCTCCTGATCCACCTCGGCACACACCAGGGGAAGCTCCGCTATGTTTTTCTTAGACACATAACAGGTGCTTTTGGACCTCTCTCTCTCTTCCCCCCCCCCTTTCTCTCTCCCCCTCCCTCCCCTCTCTCCCTCTCTTCCTCACCCAGTGTCCATTAGGATGCATTTGGACACAACAAAGGAGACATCTCCCTCTCTTTGAGTCCATTGGGCCCTGCAGTCTCCCTCCCAGTAGAGCCTTGTAGTTGACATGCTAATTAGCCAGAAGTAATTGAGGAGCCGCATCACAAAGAGAACCCTCCTCATTCATGTTACCACAGAGATAATGTTTACAATGGGACTGGAATGACAGTGATTTATTTTTACTCAACCAGTCCCCAGATGAAGAAACACCTCTAACCTCTCCTTTTGTCAACCGATACCACCATTTAGATTTTCTACCAACCAACTGTCTTTATGTAAAATAGGTGACAGTTGTCACAATGCAGTGGCAGTGGCAGTCATGGCAAAACTACCATGCAAAACTTGGCATGAGCCTCTTAAAGCATTAAAAAGAAAAAATCTCCTCAATGAGATTATTTTTTTTATCTCTATTTCACCCTTTCCTTGAAGATTTCTATTTTCTATCCACCCCCTCTTCCCCCTAGTTCTCTTTCTCTAATCACAGACCATATCTTTGCTTTGTAGTTTTATGTTCCCCCGAGTCTGAGCGTGGTTGAGTTGTTGTGGGGCAGCTTCTAGAGGAGGCCACTGACCCACTGACTAGAGAGGTCTACCCTGACGCCGCTCAACACACTGCATTGGTGTGAAATGGACTGTGGCAGTGAGAAAAGAACCCAGGAGAGGGAAGAGAGACAGAAGGGGGGCGGGGGGGGGGGGGGTGGGGCAGAGAGACACTGTGAGAGAGGAAGAGAGAGGCACGGAGTGCGGGGGAGTGCGAAGCCATTTGTCTCATGTGGTTAATTGGTATTTAGGCTGCGAGGGACGGAGGGAGGACGGTGTCGGTGTGTGTGTGTGTGGGGGGGGGGGGCCTGGGGGGGAGGAGGGGAGGGACCTGGGGTGGAGGGGCCGAGGGCGCCCCCTGTGGCTGGGGTCAGCCCTGCTGCTGTGCGTGTCTTTCCTCGCCACAGGGAGAGGGCAGAGACCGGGCTGGGGACATATGGTCACCACCAACTCTCTGTCCCTCTCCCTGTGATTTATCATCTAAAACCCCTGTCTGTGTCCCTGCCCCACTGATCAGCACCACGGGGCCAAGTTCAGCCCTGACTCCGGCCCCGGCCCCAGTCTGGGGCCCCCTACAGGCCTCAGGCCTTTATACTAATCAACTCCTCTGAGAACGGGTGAGAACCAGAGAGCTGGTTATCACTACCCTGATAATGGTAATATGCTGATGATATCAGCCGGTGTTATCAGGAAGCAGATGGCTATCTGCAGTCCGACTCTGCTCCAACAGTAAAACAATGGAGATTGGCGTGTTACTGTTGACACAGTCTGTTAACCTGGAGGCTGCAGTTGCATGCCAGAATCAATGTTCCGCATATCCAAACAGCCGTAGTAGATGTCACATGGAGTCGTTTGCTTACATAGGAAAACAGACCATTTCACAAGAGAGCTCTATTTGTGACTGGGCCCTGGGAGGCTCAGGAAATAGAGTGCCCCCTAAAGGTCAGTGACAGAAATGCACCCCTGTGGGTGGCCAACTGGATTATAACCTCCTTGGTGTGTTCTATCAAAATACAGTTCAGATTGGTGATCAACACTCCATGATCCATGACTCCATGTTACTTTCACAATAGACACTAATGTAAAAGGGGGGTCAGATGGCTGAGCGGTGAGAGAGTCGGGCTAGTAATCTGAAGGTTGCCAGTTTGATTCCCGGTCATGCCAACTGACATTGTGTCTTTGGGCAAGTCACTTCACCCTACTTGCCTCGGGGGAATGTCCCTGTACTTTACTGTAAGTCGCTCTGGATAAGAGCGTCTGCTAAATGACTAAATGTAACGTAAATGTAAAAGGCAGCTGTACTGTGTAAATGTTGAAAGGGTTAAAACAGGTCTGATACAACTTACGTAATTAAAAACAATGAATGCTATGGCGTTATTATTGGGTAGTGGCTATTACATTTCCTTTTTATGTACCGTCTAAAACATTTGAGAGAAAGTATACGCGAAGGATTTGACGCCGAAGTGACATTTGTTAGTTTTTTAGTTTGAGGAGATTAAAGCAGGGAGTCTGAAACAATAGGCTACCTCAGCAAGTGACATGAGACACGATTACAAACACATTCATTCAATACAGGCTGATTTGCATGATTCATTGAACGTATTTGAACAAACGTAATTGTGCTCAGTGGGCGTTATTTCTCTGTCCGGTTCTCAGACAGGGGTTGTCGGCTGTGGCTGCTGTTGTTCTCTGAAGTTGTTCCTATGTGTGAATCAACCTAATCAGGTTGAAGACGCACACACACACAGACATACCCATGCACACACAGACACGTTAACAAACAGGCGCAGACACACGTGCGCAGATAGCTGAATGTCGTTGGATTCTGTCTTTAAACAACACTATCTACTTTTGGTCCTTGATGTAGGCTGGCTGTCACAGTCCCAGAGCAATCTTCACCTCAGAGCTCTGCAGAATAATTATGGGAAGCAGCCGTCCTTCTGGTGATATGTATCATTCTCTCATCAGCCAAGGCACAGATGAGTACATAGAAAATTATGTATTCATATTTTCAGTTTTTTTTTTCTTCTTCTTAATTTAAGGACAGGCCAGATTTCCCATCTCTATGCAAATTAGTGTGTAAATAGCTTGATTGGATTCAAATGTGTGTGTGTGTGTGTGTCGGAGAGAGAGGGAGAGATAGAAAAGAGTTGGGGAAGGGGGATGGTGTAGGCAGGGAATAGACTGGCCCCCTGCTGTGATAATACAGTTTTTCTGAATTGCTAAAACACTAAAAACCATGGTAAAACACAATTTGCAGATCTCACATAGACTTTTCAGCAAAACTCTAAACACATTCTCATTCTCAAAACACATTCTGCACTCTAATGCACATGTCATCCATACTGGTAAACACAAATGGCAACAATCAAATACAAATAGAGAAAACATGTCATTGACAAAACACAACCACTCAAAATTGATTTCACTTGTTTCAAATGATGTGACACAACCAATATAAGCCAGTTCAGAGAGCAAACAGGTTGTTGAAGGTGGGAAAATATTGCTTGTGATGTCGACAAAGTGCTCTGGCCTGACCCAGCCCAAAGACAAGAAGCACATTGATCACATGTTTACTCCTTAGATTGTTGTCCCTTTTACTGTAGTATTGTATACTGTAGTACAGTGCATTGTAGGCTGTATACTGTACAATGAACAAATTGTATGGCCCTGAACATTGTGCTTTCCATTTGTTACAGTAACAGTACTGACTGCTCAATAGAGTTTGACTGGTTGCAGGTTCATATCAACAAAGAACAAGAGTGAGTTGTGAGTAGTGAGATGTAGGGTACAGTACTGTATAGGGGTACAAGGAGGAGAAAGAACAAAAAAAAAGAGAGCAAAGCAGAGTAGTAATTTCTGATACATTTTGAGCTACTATGATAGAACATGTCGTTCATCAAAAGACAATGACAGATAAATATGAAATTTGTTTTAAAAATGATCTTCTCCTTGAGAACTATATGTTTTGAACAATGTGTTTTCAATTTGTTTGTGTATTGTTTACTGACTGCTTGATAGTGTATATCATTTTGATCACTTTGTTTATGATTTGAGAGCAGTGTTTGATTTTGAGCACAGGTAAATCTGTTTTGAGGCGAAAGCTTGATTTTGAGCACAGGTAAAACTGTTTTGAGGTCAAAGTTTCATTTTGCAAGAGGATTCAGAGGTTTTGTAGTGCTTGAAGATGAGGTTTTGTCTTTACAGTTTTGAGAAAATGGGTGACTGTTTCAAGAATGTGTTTTAGCAATTGTGAAAAACTGTAATACAGCACAGGTGTCATGTGACCAACTGGTGGGGCACTTCTGTGGTTCTGCAGCATCCCTCCATCCCCCAACATCCTGCCCCTGACAGACTCCCCCTTCTGCATACTGACAGGAAGATGACAGGGGTCTGTCAAGCAGCCCTGGGTCAGACACTGTGTGGCTGTGTGAATGGTCTAAGACAGCACTGTTTTCATCAGAGGGAGCCAGCGTTATCTGCATGTCAGAGTTAATGCTAGAGGGGGAGGCCTGTCACAATGTGTGTATGTGTGTGTGAGGGAGGGAGAGAGAGAGAGAGAGAGAGAGAGAGAGGAGAGAGAGAGAGAGAGAGAGAGAGAGAGTGAGAGAGAGAGAGAGAGAGAGCGAGAGCGAGAGAGCGAGAGAGCGAGAGAGCGAGAGAGCGAGAGAGCGAGAGAGCGAGAGAGAGAGAGAGAGTGTGTGTGTGAGAGAGAGAGAGAGAGAGAGAGAGAGAGTGTGAGAGAGTGTGAGAGAGAGAGAGAGAGAGAGAAAAAGAGAAATAGGGAGAGAGAAAGCTATTGTATGTACACGTGTCATGTTACCCTCCCTCAGATTAATTAGGAGTGTGTGTGTGTGTGTGTGTCTGGTTCATCTCGGTAGTTTTAATGTGCTAGGCAACTGTGCCAGTCCCTGCCTGAGTCATGACACACACTTCAAAGCGTGTCAGACTTAAACACGCCGCTTCCTCTGTCACTCTCTCCCTTAAACTGAAGAACAATCTGGTGAGAAATATCACAACACCATCAGACCACTGAAAAATGAAGTCTATTTTTTTCCCTTTCTGCTCTGAAGTCTGAGATTGTTTTTACTGTCACCCGAATAACCTGCCAGAGAGAAGTAGGAAGTGAACGCCAGGAAACCTTCTGAAGCACAGACAGTGTGTTCCACCCAGATTCACTTAGTGATAGAAGGTATCTACAGTCTGTGGGACTACAGAGAGAGAGAGAGTGCATGGATATATAGAGAGAGAGATCCTGTACACCTTCATAAAGAATCCTCCATGGAAGAGCTCACAGTTCGGATTTTTATTACTTATTTCATGGTACATTCTGTAACTGTGCCCAGAGTCCCCTAAACACTTTTAATTCAGGTCTTCACCATGTGAGATAGGGATTCAGGACTTGCTGTTCTAAGGTATTTCACCCAGTGGCCATGAGCAATGAGTCCTTTCCTTGTAGTGCATGTCAATAAGCTGCCACCAACCTCAGGCCAGGATTATCATGTCTCTGAGCCTGCACCCTGTTTCTATCCTCTCCGCCGCCTGCAATGCCTTATGGGAAGGAGCACTGGGACTGACAAGCACTTCCTGACTTCCTACAGCCACCCTGAGGGTGAGAGAGAGGAATGTGAAGCCCAGTGTGTGTGTGAGTTCTCAGCTTCCAGACTGTGAGATGGGATGGACTGCACCTGCTGTGTGTGTGTGTGTGTGTGTGTTTGTGTGTGTGTGCGCGTGTCAGAGACTCACTGCCCAAATTGTGCTCTCAATGCCAAAGCTCCCCTCTTGTCCTGACACCCTCTCCAAGCTTAGAGCTGAGCGGTCAGTCTCCACCGCTGGTCTTTCTCTGCTGTGTGTATGGGTGTATGTGCATGTATGTGTATGTGTGTGTGTGTGTGTGTGTGTGGGTGTACGTGCATGTACGTGTATGTGTGTGTGTGTGTGGGTGTACGTGCGTGTATGTGTGTATGTGTGTGTGTGTGTGGGTATACGTGAGTGTATGTGTATGTGTGTGTCTAATTTGTGTGTGTGAAGGGCTTATCACACCTCCTTTTGCTACAATGGGTTGTTTATCTTCCCTCGGACCGTCACATCCTCTCTGCTGTGCCAGACCAGCTGGCCTCACCACACACACACACGCACACACACACACACACATGTACTCCCACACACACATACAAACAGCATAAAAACACACAATATAAAAGTTTTTAGTTCATGTTTGTCAAGTAGGAGTAAGTGTAGCTGTTTGGACAGATCAAGGACCAGGTTGCAGAAATGGTTGATTCGACCGAGGGTTACGCAACCTTAGGCTTGATCCAGCCGCAATGGAAGCAGCGGTGGAAGGGGAAGGAGAACTGAGGTGAGATGTTCACAGGGATGCATACTTTCATCTCCTAGGAAGAGGCGTTCACACTTTTTAGCAGTCATAAATCACCCGTGATGCCGTTTAAAACTGGGAGACGACTGTGTTGCCCTTATAAGGGGATTGTGTATATGAGCTATGGGCTGGGGACTCAGAGACTCAGACTGAATTTCACAGATGTTTAACATAAGTTAGGTGTCCCAGAACATGCATGTGTCCAACATCTCAACACTCAATTAGTCTACACATTCCAAATGAAATTGTAACACTACTGTGGGAAGCTTGTACATGATTACTGTGTGTGTGTACATGTACAGTAACTTGACTATCTGAAATAAACGGTAAGCCATGGCTTTGTGTGTGTGTTTGTCATGATGTTCGTGTGTGTATCTGCGTGTTTAGTATTTGTAGAGGAAACCTTGTGATCTCTAACAGATCTGGCTGTGAACCAGAGTCATTAAGTAATTAGGCCACCCACTAACACACACACACACACACACAAGCATTCATGCACACACATGTACACACACACGCACTAGTCATGAGGACATGGTAGGTTTGTGGACGGACGTTCAACGGAATTAAAAAGAGACGGATGGCAGACTGATCGTGTCTGTAGCCTGAAAGCACAACACAGTCCAGCACTGTTTACACCGCCTGTTTACACCGCCTGTTTACACACCAGCACATCAAAGGCAGGGCCATAGGTCATCCACATAGAGTGTCTGTTATCAGATTAATAACTTGATTCTACAAAGAGGAATAAGAGCAAAACCCTCAAGGGCCTTGGCAGGTTAGATAAAAAAGAATCTACAAAGCACACACCCAAATATGGTCATGTTGAGAGGGTTCATCTTTTCGCAAGATGTTTCGCCTTTTCTGTATTTAACCGATAAAAAAGGATTCGAAGGGTGAAGACCCAGAACCAAGGCTGCCACAAACCAGGGAGTTCTGGAACACAGACAAATTGCACCACAGAGTTCTGGAACACAGACAACATGTGGTTGTCTGAGCGGTGAGGGAATCGGGCTAGTAATCCGAAGGTTGCCAGATCGATTCCCGGTCATGCCAACTGACGTTGTGTCCTTGGGCAAGGCACTTCACCCTACTTGCCTCGGGGGAATGTCCCTGTACTTACTGTAAGTCGCTCTGGATAAGAGCGTCTGCTAAATGACTAAATGTAATGTAACATGCACCAGAGGAAACAAAATAGAGGCATTCTTAGAAATGCAGTAGAACTATCCATGGTCCCTGCCCTCCAGCCCACTTCCTCAGAGAGTGGAGAAACAGGAGGGAGAGGGGGGGGAAAGGGAGGGAACGCGATGGAAAGTGCGGGAGAAAGAACAAACAGACCAGAAATAGAGTGTGACAGAGAGCAGGGTTGGTACTAATTAGTGTAAATCAGAGAGAATCAGGAGTAGGGGTGAAGAAAGGTCAGGCCGCTTCTACACACGCCTGGCTGGTTTCCATTGAAAACCACTCATTTGTGTGTGTGTGTGTGTGTGCCTGTGTGCGTGCATGTGCTGGGTAAGAACCCTTTCCATCCCCCTTGAGATTCACACATTCCAAGGTGGTCAGACAAGCCTGTTGCTCTCCTCTCATCTGGGTGATCTCCAGACACCCATACTAAACTGGTGGATCAGTAGCCTCTCTTTCTCTTCTTCTTCTCTCACTCTCTGACCCAATTCATCTAGCCATCTTGTTTCTCACTGGTGCTAACTCGCTTGCTCGCTGTGTCTGTCTCTGTCTCTGTGTGTGTGTGTGTGCGTCTCTGTGCGTGGATCTTGGTGTGTGTCGGCGTGTGGTCTGTGTGTGTGCGTGTGTCTGAGTGTGTGCGTTCCTCAGGGGCCACGGAGAGACGTGGTGTTGCGTGCCTCGTTCTCTTTTAACACTCCCTGGAGAAAGCAGCCTCCCACCTGCTCGTTTAGCCGCTTGCGAGGAAGATGTTTGTAAATAACAGCGTCTCCATTGCCTGCATGCACCGTTCCACAGAACGACAGTTTTTCCGTCCTGCCTCTGCATTACAGATGCTGGGGTATATGAACCTGGCAACTACATTATGTATGAGAACTGGAATATTTTTTTGTGTGTAATGTCAGATTATGTCAGTAACAGTCGCAGTGGGGGGGCGGGTTACAAATAAGAGAGAGAGACAGAGAGCGAGAGAGCGAGAGAGAGAGCAAGAGAGCAAGAGAGCAAGAGAGCGAGAGAGAGAGAGAGAGAGAGAGAGAGAGTGAGAGAGAGTAAGAGAGCGAGAGAGAGAGAGAGAGCAAGAGATAAAGAGCGAGAGAGCGAGAGAGAGCGAGTGAGAGAGAGAGGGCCAGGGCGAGATTACAAGAGAGACAAAAACGTGCACGCACATACAGGGAAGAGAGAGAGAGAGGCAGCCAGGGGAGGTGTGTTGTCATGCAGACACCCACGCTGCTCAGCGTGTGTGTAATGAGCTCTCATTAGAGCCCTGCTCGTCTCGCTGTCGTCGCCTCGTTAGCATAATTATGCCTGGGCTCACCTTGCCAGCGCTGAAGAGGCCCGGCCCGGCACCAGCCTGCCACCGTTAAAATACACCTCTACATTCATCCCTGAGCTCACGCTCTCCCCTCGCTCCCCTGTCATCTCTCCTCCTTCTCTTCACTCCCCCTCTCTCCCTCTCTCCCCTCTCTCTCTCTCCCCTCTCCCCCTCTCTCCCTCTCTCCCTCTCCCCCTCTCTCCCTCTCTCCTCCCCTCCTCTCCCCCTCTTACCCTTTCATCCTCTCATCCTCTCACACTCTCATCCTCTCATCCTCTCATCCTCTCCCCTCTCATCCTCTCATCCTCTCATCCTCTCACCTCTCCCCTCTCCCCCTCTCCCCCATCTCCCCCTCTCATCCTCTTCATCCTCTCACCCTCTCTCTGTTCATCCTGGCCTGCGCGTCTCGCTCCCTCCACCTTTGTCGTGTTTGTCTCGCTCCCTCATCTCTTCCCCCTCCCATGCTTCCCTGTTCTTGTTTCCCCTCTTTCTCCCTCACCTTGTTTTGATTATTTATTTCACTTCATCCCCTTCTCTGTACTCTCTCTCTCTTCATCATTATTTCTTTCCTCCTCCTCTGTCTGTGAAGCTCCAGACAGCAGCGGTGCACGAACAGGGAGAACAGCGGCCGGAAGCTGGAGCCCGGCCAGTAATGATGTTTCGTTATATTCAGCCGACCAGGTTTGGAGGAAGGATGCCAGGGCTGTTATACTGCATGGACTGGTTATTATGGGATATAAACTGTCACCAGGCACCATCTTACTGTCTTCTCAGCTGCTTGGTCATTATGAGGTCACAGCAGTCTAAAAATAATACCTAGATCTTGAATCTTTGCTTTAGGGCAATCAGCTTCAGGTATAGAGTGTGACATGAATATATTTGGCTGTTACTTAGATTGAACTGAATGGCTTTGTCTTTCAGCTCACATTTCTTAGTCTGCCTCAAGGTGAAATCAATGTCTTTGCATGCCATAAATCCAAATCTGTTCAAGCTGCTTCGCCTCAGCCTGAAGACCAGACCCTCTCCGTCAAAAGTCAACACATTGCCGCCAAACTGTCGCTGTGTGAGTGGAGAGCGTCTGTGTTTGGTCATCCTCTTCACGGCTGGGACGCTGCCTGTTCTCCCAGCAGAATGGAGGAGCCTGTGTCCGTAGCCTCTCAATATGGGCTGCTCCACTCTAAAGCTGGGAGCACAGCTGAACACAGCTTTGATCTCTGGTAAGCAGCTCCACATTTGCAAACCCCAAAATAAACGTGATCCGAGAACACCAGCAGTTGTTGGCAGGGTGGAAGACACCAGGGCCCATGAGCCTCTGGTCTGTGCCAGTCTCTGTCTCTCTTCTCTCTCTCTCTCTTATACTCTCACACTATCTCTTCCTCTCTCGCTCCTTCTCTCTCTCTCTCTCTCTCTCTCTCTCTCTCATTCTCTCTCTCCTTTCTTTACTCCTGTCTCTCTCAGGGCAGGGCATTAATAGTTAAAGAGCACATACTGTACATGTGGAAGTATCTATAACCTGAGTAATTTGCACATGTGAGCAGCAATCATATAGTCTGAGTTATGAAGACACAGCTCAGCCTCAATAGCATGAATGATTGGGGTGCAAATAAATGATTCCTTAGTGTGTCACTGAGATCAAACATGTCCTATCCCAAGGTCACCGTTCTCTTCCTGCTGTCAGGAAAGCTACAGTCAACCCAGCAGACACAGGCTC
>NC_090051.1:18164006-18268731 GCF_038355195.1 Osmerus mordax | reverse complement strand
GGGTGCAAATAAATGATTCCTTAGTGTGTCACTGAGATCAAACATGTCCTATCCCAAGGTCACCGTTCTCTTCCTGCTGTCAGGAAAGCTACAGTCAACCCAGCAGACACAGGCTCCTATGACTCTCCATAAGTTTCTGACTGTGTGTGTGCGTGTGTGTGTGTGTGTGTGTGTTTGCCTGTGTGAGTGTGTTTCTTGCTCTGGGTTTCCTCTCACATCTCTCTTCACTAGCATTCATCTCTGTCTCTTTATCCCTCTTTCCTGCCTGCTGTCTCCCGAGAACTGTCACCCCCCCACCCACCCCCCTCCCAGAGGACTCACCACTCTGAGTCCGCGCCGTCCCATCTGGTAACAGCCAGCAGGGGGGCGGGAGGAAGGAGGGAGGGAGGGAGGGGGGGGAGGGAGGGAGGGAGGGGAGGGGGAGGGAGGAGGGAGGGAGGGAGGGAGGGAGGGAGGGAGGGAGGGAGGGAGGGAGGGAGGGGAGGGAGGGAGGGAGGGAGGGAGGGAGGGAGGGAGGGAGGGGGAGGGGAGGGGAGGGGGGAAGGAGGGAAAGGGAGGAGGGTAGGACAAGGTCAAAAGAGAGTGAGAGATGGAGATAGAGCAGACCAGACCTTGACATGGTTGCTGTGTATTGGTGTCTGCCTCCACCATGCTGCAGTCATCATTCCCTGTCTGTGATCCCCCAACTCCATCAATAACATATCAGAGGAGCGTAAAAATGACAACTCCTCTGTCATGTCACACACCTTGTCCTCTGGACACACTCGACATCCTGTCTGCACTATTAACATACTGTACGTTATTCAGGCGGTGAATGTTGGTGTCCTGTTTGACTCTAATCTGAACAGCATGCCACCTTGCCTGTCAAATTAACATTTCTGTCAGTGTCTCTTTCCTCTTCTCTGCTTATCTGTCTGTCTGTCTGTCTGTCTGTCTGTCTGTCTATATGTAGTGTATGTATGTCTTCCTATCTGTCTGTCTGTCTGTCCTGTCTGTCTGTGTCTGTGTGCTTTTCTATCTGCTTGTCTGGCCATTCTGCTTGTCTGTCTATCTCACCAGGGGGTCCCTGTAATTAAATCTACGGATGAAAAAGAAACGAAAAAAAGGATTCCTATTAATCCAACTGAAATAGAGTTTTATTTTATTTTATCCACAACTCTCCCCTCTCTACTCCTCCCCTATCCCCTCTCACTCATTCATCTTCTCTGGGCTTATTTCCCCCCTCCATCTCTCCTTTCTGTCTATCACAGGTTGGGCAGCACTAAGCAGAGCAGGCTGAGGGGCTTGATGACTACACAATGCTCAAAACATACACTCACACATACAAACCAGCACACACACACACACACACAAAGAATGGCCATCTGGCTTGGTTGCTTTTTGTGTAGAAATGTAGAAACACAGAGCCTAAAATCCAACACACTGAACCAGTGGATTGGGTTGAATCTCTCAGAAACAACCAAATCTAGATAGGCCAATGATGGAAGGACCAGTTTTGGGTCTACAACAGGAGGGTTGTCTGTGAGTCAATAGAGGCGGGTGGGAGCGAAGAAGAAGAAAGATGCTGAGCTGTTTCATAAGTCGATGTGGTCAGACGCTCAGCAGGCCTGACAGTGAATTTGATTTAGAATTTAAGAGTTGTCCTAACTCATTTCCTCTGGCCCCCTCCCCCCAGCCCGGCCCCCCCCCCAGCTCTGCCCCTGCAGCTCTGAAGGAGCCCCATTGTGAGAGGTTGGATGTCACCATGCTGGGGGGCACGGAATGCCCGGGCGCCTCACAAAGACGCTCCTGTTTTCACTCCTCCTCTCCCCATCCCCTCCCCCCGCCCCCACCACCACCACCTTCTCTCCATCAACTCCCCCTGCAGACTCCCCTCCTTCCTCCATCACTCCACCCTCTCCCCACCCTCTCCCCGCCCCCCACCACCACCCACTCGTTCACCCTCCCCCAGGCTGAACCTGTTGGACAAATACAGCCTAAATGATAGATCTGTTTCTGTTACAGGATCTCGGCTGTACGTGTACAGCACTGTGTGGATTAGGAAGTGGATCGTACCTGTGAAGACACATACACGCTTGCAGACACACGCAGACACACACGGGCAGACACACACGCTCACTCGATCTCTATCCTTATCCCTCTCTCTCTCTCTCTCTCTCTCTCTCTCTCTCTCTCTCTCTCTCTCTCTCTCTCTCTGTCTCTCTCACTCTCTTTCACCCAGACAGACCAGTTTCAGAAATCGCTGGAATATACCATTTGTTTCCCTCCCCCCAGCTGTGTCAATTCCTGTTAAATCCTGGGTGTGTGGAGGTTTGTTTGTCTGTGTCAGAGGGGTGTGAAGTCTTGGTCTCACACTCCCCACCACACACCCACGCCTAAACGCTGTGCATGTCGTCTCGCACCACAGCCACAGCCGTCTGACACGCACAGACAAACAGACAGATACACACACAGACACGTACAGACACAATCACACACTCTCTCTCCTTTTCCCTCACACACGCAAAGACACACGCCAATGCAAACAGAGATCGATGCATTCCCGCACGTACCTGCATATTTTTTTATATTTACAACTGTAAATATTTATGTTTACTGACGCACTTCATATCTGTCCTGTACTGCGTGAGAAGTGGTTGCTTTTTAGTCTCTCCATTCCTCTCTTTTGCTTTGTCTCTTTGTCTCCTTTTGTGTGTATATGTGTATGTGTGTTTGTTTGCGTGTGTGTGTGTAGGTGTTTGTCTCCATTTTACCAGGTGTAGAAAGGAAACCCCTCTGATGATGATGCACTATTTAAAGCATCTCTGTTTCTGCCATACACATTCTAGGAGACAGCTGTCTGTGAAACTACAGTCTACACTGGGACACATACACACCTTTCTGGAAAATCTTAGCATCATGGAAAGCTATTTATTTTCCCCCAACGGGCAACTTGAGATTGATTAATTTTTCTTTTCAGCAAGGTGTCATTGTACAGTAAACTGAGTAGTTCTTTACTTTATTCTATTCATTTGTTACGTCATGACATCTTGCCTGGATGAAAAGCATGTGTGGCCTAGATCTGGCCCGGGTGAGACTAAACAGGGATAGTCACTGGGGACACGTGTGTGTGTGTGCCCGTGTTTTTATTTTTTTAAGCGTGTGTGTATTTACTTTGTATTTATGCATTTTGTGCATTTTTGTGTATCCGTGTGATTTTTGTGTGTGGGTTGCAGTGTCTTGCAGCGGTGATAGTGGGTGTGTGAAACAGCAGTTAGAAAAAAAACAGGCTTACGATACTAAGAAAGGACCAGGCCGTAGAAAATGACAGACATGCTGGTCTAGAAATCTGCCCAGTTTAACTGCTAGACGTGTTTGAGAGGGGAAAACATGAGGGAAGACAAAGGAGAGCCAGAGAAGGGAGATGAGCAATGAAAAAGGCGCAGAAGACCCCAAAAAAAAAGAGCAGACGTTTTTTAGGGAGAATGTATCAAGAGGAAGTACAGGAGAGGCTGGAAATAAAACGAAAGGATTGGATTAGGGAAGATAAAGGAGAGGAACAGAAGGAACAGGACAAAGGGGAAGAGACTGAGGGGAGAAGGGTGTAAAGAGAAGTTAAAAAGGAGAGATTTGAACAGGATCTCATGTCCAGTCACACAGCATTGTGGTCTAATCACATTCTCACGCCTCAGCCCATGACACATCTTCCATTCCACATTCCACAGAACCCCTCTGTTTGTGTGTGTGTGTGAACTCCTAGTTGATAGTGTACTCTCCATGCTATTTGATACTGGTATGTTATGAAATAGTGAGCGCCATGTTTGTATTTTTTCCCCAGTTCTGTCTGCATATGCTCCGGTTCGAATTGCGCTCTGTAGTTGTGGCAACAGCAAAACATTTGTCTGTGATTTGGCTAGGGAATAGAGGAGGAAAGAGCCCTCATACTTTAGTCTTCAAAACACTCATGTCAGATGTACACACATCCAGGGACATTATTAGACCAGGTGCTGTGTGTGACTCCTTCTCCTTACTGCACATGCACACACACACAGGCGCGCGCATGCACCCACCCACACACACACACACACACACAGACACAGTGCTACCAAATCTCAAGGTTGCCAAGGTTTTTGGAAAAGTTGGCAGCCCTGTGATCTGATGTATACTACTTGAGTTGGCTCCCCTGTGGAGATGCTGTCAATAGCTCAACAGTATGACTCACAAAATAGACAGCTTCAGGCAATATGGACGTGGAGGAGCCAATGTACTGGCTTAAAAATCTGAATTTAACAGTTTATGACATTTAATTAGTTCAGTACATAAACAGTAACAACATATTACTTTTGCCAAAGCCTCAGCGAGCTATAACTTGTATTTATATAGCTTGAATGAGCAATCATAACATTGTCTTTGAACAAATAACACATAATGTTTTTTTGTTTTGTTGCTGTCCCTCAGTATGAGGCACAGCCCCTCCACCCCCAACATACACAAATTTCTGCATCCATTGTTGTTACCAGTACAACCCCAGATATTCTATATGGGCAGTAACAAGGTGGAGATTTTCTGAACGGATGACATATTAGGGGGGATAGAATTTGAAAACTTGGCAACCTTGCCTGTGACGTTAGCAACGTGCAGTCGTCAGTGAAAACGCCAAAACAAGCATGTGAAAGTTTTAGCTAATACTTTAAAAGCTAATGAGCGTTGTTCTTTGTTCTCTAAAATTCAAATTAATAGGTGTAGATGACATTTACACTGGAGTATTAAACGGCGGAGGAATTAAGGTAACTATTTACAGTTGACATTGGCGCTCAGCTGTTGACATGTTGTACTTATGTGTCATGCTGCCTCTCAAGCTAGCTAGCTAGCTAGCTAACGGTAGCTGTCAATGTGTCATCAGTAATATGGCAATAGTTATAGCCAAGTGGAGATATCAATCATGATAAGAGATGTTAATGAAAAACAACCATAAGGTTATGAAAGTGCGCCTGCTGATCACTTTCAGTCGTCTAAGATGGTCAACTACCTAGCTACCATATCCTGATCAACTAGCCTCATTCTAGCTAGCTAGCTAACCAGCTAGCTAATGGTATGTAGCAAGGTAGCTAGCTACTTATGAATCTGGGTGTCCAGTGCGACCAGCCAGCTACTAGACTAGCTGCTAGCTAGCCAACTCCCTTGAAAGTTCGATCTAGCTTCAGCCGGTTAAAGCCACCTGTTGTTTGGTCAGAGTTAAAGTGACAGATATGTTGTTGTACCTCAGATATCCCCCCTATATTGAATATGTGTCATCACTCAATATGCTATCAGGGTATCGATTCTTTTTCATGTTACTAGTACCTGTTGAGGAAACGTTCAAGAAGGAAGGAATTAGTATCAGTCCTTTCGAGTAGAATATAGTTTCACTGACAGCAATATCGACTTTAAGTGTAGGCTAACTGTCTTGCCGTCTCCTCTCCTCTCACAGGCGCAGCCATGGATGCTCCTGTGGTGGAGGCGGTGGATGCCAAGGCAGAGCTGACCTCCCTGCTGGAGACATGGGAGCACGAGCAGCAGGGCAGCACCGACAACCTTGTCTCCACCCTCACCAAGTCAGTCAACAGCGACAACCATATCCAAATGTTTCCCTCCACCTAATGCATTTCTTCTTCTCCGGCTGTTCTTTCTGGCAGCATTGAAATAGCGGTTGAGCCCTGGCTTGTCTCTAGCAGCATATGGTCTTTTGATGAGGCTGATTATTGTATGCTGTGGTAAAGATGTAATGGTTTACTTTATGTTTTCAGAATCTCTGAGCTGATTGAGAAGGAAACAGAGGAGTATCACAAAGCAGACCCTGATCCATTTGATGATCGCCACCCAGGTGACTGTTCTTATTCTTACTCAAGACTGTGGGCACACAGTGTTTCATAACGACCAGATCATTAACGTGTGAGTTTGTTTACAGGAAGAGCAGACCCAGAGTGCATGCTGGGACATCTACTCAAGATCCTGTTCAAGAACGATGACTTTACCAACGCAGTGAGTCTTATAAGGGACATTTGTCTGTGGTCATTTGAAATGTATCCCATTTGACATCCTTTTTAAATGTGTTTCGAAAGGAGATTGGTTATTGGTCATTGTACTCAATATTTTTACTGTGTTTGTGTGTCTCTCTAGCTGCTGAACAGCTACGTGATGACTAGCAGAGAGCTGTGTTTGAACACGGCTGCCTGTCGCCTGCTGCAGAACATCATGCCCGGTCTGGAGACTGCTGTGGTCTTCCAGGAGAAAGTAGGACTGCCTCTACCACTTCTCTTCTCAGCAAATAGGATTTGTCATGAATATAGACCCCTGTTTGTCCCTGATTTGTTATGTTTTGTCTCTGCCTGTGCTGTCTCCCCCAGGAGGGCCTGGTGGAGAAGCTGTTTTCTTGGGCCAGGGAGGCAGAGAGGCCCCTGTGTACCTATGCTACAGGCCTGCTGGCCAGAGCCATGGAGAACCAGGAGATCGCTGCCAACTACCGTGAAGAAAACTCTGCTCTGGTGGGTCACACAGCCTGCACACAGCCCCCCCCCCCCTCCACCATCACCTCCACACACACCAGATTCCACACCATATTTTAAAGAGCATTTTGCAAGATTTAATTCTCAATCCTATATCACATTTCGAACCCTGGGCTTTGAACTCTTTAACTCTCAGGTGCCACTTATGGTGCAGCGGCTACGTGAGCTGCTGGACAAGGAGGACCAGGATCATCAGGGGCTGAAGAAGACTGAGAAGCCCCCGGACTCCCTGCCCCCTGAAGAAGAGGCGGCAGAGAAGGAGGAGGGGCAGAGTCCGAGGAAAGAGGAGGAGAGCAGCAGAGAAAGACCAGTGTTCAATGCCAGATCCAGACCGTCTTTCCAACTGGGTTTAGCCCAGAAGACCAGCAGCCGTGTGGCTGGCAGTGTGAAGCCCACCCCAGACCCTTTGTACCTGGCTGCCACCCCAGAGCTGAGCCTGGGGGAGGCTGAGGCCAGGCCGGCCACTACGGGAGTCCTTGGAAAGAGGAAAGCTCCGTTAAGGGAGAACGGGAGGAAGGCCAAACAGAAACTGAACTTCCTCTCCGAGCCTGAGGCCGGGGCTGAGGCCGGGGCTGGGGCCGAGGCTGGGGCCGGAGCCGGCCCGGACTCTGGGCAGGAGCTGGAGAGGAGTGCCAGCGAGCAGCTGGTTAACAGCAGCTGGTCTGAGATGAGCTCCTGGGTGATAGGGAACAATTACCGTCTGTTCCCCCTCACCCCCGCCATGGAACAACGCCTCATCCTCCAATACCTCACCCCACTGGGGGACTACCAGGAGGTAAGACCCACCCCCCACCATGAAGGCCACCTGGACCCTGACATGAGAACACCCAGACCTCGTCTGAGGGGCCTGGAAGTCCTCTGGGGACATAGACTCATAGTAACTGTGCCATATGGACCATAGAAGCTGGTCATTCTCTTTTTCTCTCACTGCTTTCCTGTAGCTGCTGGCTGTCTTCATGCAGTTGGACACCAGAGAACTGCTCATGCACTACATCGACCTCAAACACTCCAGCGATGTCCAGCTGACCTTTGAGGCTCTCCTGGTAAACAACAAGACCTAGTCCTTAAGCACACACATCAGCTGAACGTTTGCGCCTCCTACCTCCTGGGGCTGACTTGGTCTTAGAAAGGCGATTGTGTCCCACTGAATGTTTTAGTGATGAACATCAGAGGTAATCCCTCATAAGAGCAGAGCAGCAGGGATTGTGTAGCGGGGGAAGCTAACTGCAAAGTTCTTTGAGTAGTCAATCCGTCTTCCATTTTTTCTCCCGCAGTGAGTTTTTCTGGGAGTTTTTCCTTGTCTTCCTTGAGGGTTTAGGTTGGTTGAGGGGCAGTTCTATGGGCGTATGTGAAAACCTCTGTGACATGCTTGCGTGTAAAAAGGGCTATACAAATACATTTTATTTTGATTTGAGTCTGTGATTGTTCACTGTGTTCCAAACATCTCCTGATGACCCTCTAGAGCGCTAAAAAGAGTTCCAATTAGGTCACAGACAAATGGAAAGAAGTTAACCCATTCTCTCTCTCTCTCTCTCTCTCTCTCTCTCTCTCTCTCTCTCTCTCTCTCTCTCTCTCTTTCTCTTTCTCTTTCTCTTTCTCTCTCTCTCTCTCTCTCTCTCTTCTCTCCCCCCCCCCCCTAGTACCTGGCCTCCCTGCTCCTGCATAAGAAGTTTGCTGCCGAGTTCATCTCTCACGGAGGGGTTCAGAAGCTGCTGGAGATCCCTCGGCCCTCCATGGCAGCTACAGGAGTCTCTCTGTGTCTCTACTACCTAGCCTACAACCAGGATGCCATGGAGAGGGTGAGACCATCTCACAGACACACACACACACACACACACACACACATGGCAGTACAGGCTATGCTGTTCAGATTTCTATCGGAACGGTTTTTAAGTTAAAATGTGCTTTCCCCAGGTGTGTATGCCAACACTTGCGTGCGTACCCCAAAGTGTGTACGCTAACTGTTTGTCTGTGTGGGTGTGTCCAGGTGTGTATGCTGCAGGACTGGGTGCTGTCGGACATGGTGGCCTACGCCCTGTGGCTCCTGGAGTGCTCCCACGCCTCCGGCTGCTGCCACGCCACCATGTTCTTCTCCATCTCCTTCTCCTTCAGAGCCGTCCTCCAGCTGTTCGACCAGCAGGACGGACTGCGACGCCTCGTCAACCTGGTAACGACGTCCGCTAGCTAGCGAGCGGCTAACAAGCACCACAGTGTAGAGGCGCACGCCATACGCGTGACGAAGCAGTTAGGGCTAGGACTGTCTTTCCTAACAGTCGTGCTTTCCCCCGGGCCCCCTCTGTAGGTCAGCACCCTGGAGATCATGCGGAGTGCCGAGGAGCAGGTGTCTGTGCTGAGCGACGACCAGGTGTTCTCCAGCAGGCAGACGGCCAAGCACACCTGCATGGCCCTGCGCAGGTACTTCGAAGCCCACCTGGCCTGCAAGGTGGAGCAGGTCAAACAGTCCCTGCAGCGCTCCGAAGGGGGCGCTCTCGTTCACCCTCAGCCCTTCTTCAAGGTCAGGGACGGCTGATCGCTCATAAGAATGGTTCAGTTTGAAACGCTGTCTGTGTCCGATGACTCCCGTCGGCTTGCTCGACAGAGCCGAGGGGGAACGCTGTACTCTGTGACCCGAACAGGATCGTGTCATCTCATTGTTCCAGGCGTGCACCTACAGTCGTGAGCAGGTGGTGGAGATGATGGAGTTCCTGATCGAGTGCGGTCCTTCTGAGCTCCAGTGGGAGCCCGTGGAGGTTTTCCACAAGCTCACCTGCATACCCCTCATGCTGCAGCTCATCTCCATAGCGTGTGACTGGAGGACCTACTATGGCAGGTCGGTGCGGCCACTCACTCGCTAACACGCGCTGGATGGCATCGCTCTCCTCAACTCTTCAGTCCGTTCGTCGATTTGAGATTCATTCCCCCCCCCTTTCCCCCCTTCCTTCCTTTGCTTCTCTCCGTCTCCCTCTCCTCGACCTGCTTTTCTCTCCCAGGAGTGACACGGTGCGCTATGCCCTGGACATCCTGGCCATCTTGACGGTGGTCCCCAAAGTGCAGCTGGTCCTCGCGGAGACGGTGGACGTGTTCGACGAAGGCGGCTCCACCGTCTGCACCGTGGGTGAGTCTCTGTCACCGGCAGCACCACCCTGACTTGCCTCCCAGCCAGGTCACAAACACACGAAGAGCAGTGGTTTGGTCTCTTGTTTCCGTGGGGCTTTTCTGACGGGTCTCCCCCTCTCCAGGCATGAGCATCATCTTGGGCGTGGCCGAGGGGGAGGCGTTCGTGAGCGACGCCGAGATCCAGAAGTCGGCGCTGCAGGTGATCACCAACTGCGTCTGCGCCCCCGACCAGAGTCGCTCGGCCGTGGGCATCTACCTGGCCGCCACGCCCCTGCGGCCGCAGCTCCACCCCCACCAGGCGCCCGCCGCCCCGGAGAGCGTGCTGTCCAAGATGTGGCAGGTGGTCCAGTCCAACAACGGCATCAAGGTCAGCCGCCGAGAGCGTCCCGCTCCGTTTACACATCAGGCACGGGTGTAAACCAGTCCCGAACACCAGGCTGCTCTGGAACACCAACAGTTCCAAATGTGTGAGCATTTCTGTTTTCCTTCCGCCTCCTCTCCAGGTGCTGCTCTCCCTGCTGACGGTGAAGATGCCCATCACGGACGCAGACCTGATCCGGGCGCTGGCCTGCAAGGCCCTGGTGGGCCTGTCGCGCTGCGGCGCCGTGCGTCAGATCATCGGCAAGCTGCCCCTGTTCAGCGGCGGGCAGCTGCAGCAGCTGATGAAGGAGCCCGTGCTGCAGGACAAACGCAGCGAGCACGTGCGCTTCTGCCGCTACGCCGCCGAGCTCATCGAGAGGGTCTCGGGCAGGCCCCTGCTCATCGGCACCGACGCGTCGTTGGCCCGTCTGCAGAGGGCCAGCGTGGTCGCCCAATCGCGGATCACCTTCCCCGAGAAGGAGCTGCTGATGCTGATCAGGAACCACCTGGTGGCCAAGGGTCTGCTGGACACGGCCAGCGCCCTCACCAGGGAGGCCCAGCTCCCCAGCTCCGCCCTCCTCGCCCCCTTCTCGCACCCCTGCGCCTCGCCCTACCCCGCTCTCGCTGGCGGCCTCCTCTCCTCCTCGTCCTCCTCCGCCGCGCTCCCCAGGACGCCGCGGCTAGCCAACGGCGTCGCGGCGCACCTCGGCGCCCACGCCGGCCAATCGGCCGCCGCCTCGTCCGCCTCGGCGTCTGTCCTGCCGCAGCCGCACCCCTCCTCCGCGGCGGCCCCTCCCCACGGCCAAGGCTTGCCGCTGGTTGGCCGGATCCTGTTCTCGCGGGAGAGGCCGGGGTGCAGCCCGCCCGAGTGCGTGGGGAGGAAGCCCCGCGTGCTGCGCCAGAAGTCCGACCATGGGGCGTTCATCCAGGTGGGCGCCAGGATCCAGAAACCACATCTCTGTGCTCCCCACCGCTAACATATCTTGGATATCGGGAACGGTCTTCCTGATATTCATGCGTGTGAATGCTTCCCAGTGATCCCTGACCGCCCTGTCGTGTGTGTGTGTGTGTGTGTGTGTGTCCTGCTCCAGAGCCCAGCCATGAAGAAGCAGCTGGACAGGCACCTGCCCTCGCCCCCCGCCCTGGACGGCATCATCACCGAGTACCTGAGGGAGCAGCACGCTCGCTGCCGTAACCCCGTCACCACCTGCCCCCCCTTCTCCCTCTTCACCCCCCACCAGTGCCCCGAGCCCAAGCAGAGGCGCCAGGCGCCCACCAACTTCACCATGCGCCTGTCCAACCGCGTGCTCTACCCCAAGTACGGAGGGGTGGACGGGGGCAGCCTGGACAGGCATCTCATCTTCAGCAGGTAGGGTGGATTAGGAGTCCGAATTGGACATCTGACATGCAACGCTTGTCGATGGGGCATTGCGTAACACAATCAATGTCCCCCTCCCTCTCTCTCTCTCTCTGTCCCTCTCTCTCTGTCCCTCTCTCTCTGTCCCTCTCTCTCTGTCCCTCTCTCTCTGTCCCTCTCTCTCTGTCCCTCTCTCTCTGTCTCTCTCTCTCTGTCCCTCTCTCTCTGTCTCTCTCTCTCTGTCCCTCTCTCTCTGTCCCTCTCTCTCTGTCTCTGTCTCTCTCTCTCTCTCTCTCTCTCTCTGTCTCTCTCCCCTCCCTCCACCCGGCCAGGTTCCGTCCCATGTCGGTGTTCCGGCAGGCGGAGGAGAGCGTGAGCGTGTTCACCTGCTGCGCGTTCTCGGCGCGTGAGCGCTTCCTGATGCTGGGCACGTGCACGGGCCACCTGAAGCTCTACAACATCTACACCGGCCTGGAGGAGGCCAGCTACAGCTGCCACAGTCACAGCTACAGCACCATCACACACCTGGAGCCCGCCAGGGTCAGCACACACACACACACACACTTCCTCATTGCTCCTTAGCTACTTGCAGATGCTTGTTTTCAGATGCGTCCCTTGGTATTGAAATATCGCGTCTGTATCTTGTGGTCTTCCAGGATGGCTCGTTGCTCCTCACTTCGTCTGCCTGGAGCATCCCCATGTCAGCCCTCTGGAGCATGGACTCTGTCTTCGTCATGAAGTTAGTCTCTGAACAGGAAAATAAGTGTTTTCATACGTAGCTTTTGAAAAGGAGCCGTTCTCACCGTGGCTTTGGGTTTCCTTCTTGTTCCAGGCACTCGTTCTTGGAGGACAACTATGTGGAGTTCAGCAAGCTCTGTCAGGACCGAGTCATTGGCACCAAAGACCAGATAGCGAACGTGAGTCCCCCTTCTATTGGACGAATCTGTTCTACGATCCATCTTCGAATTCTGTGCAGTTCTCTGTGTGGACAAGTTAGAGGAACCCATCTGTTGCTTCTAGATCTACGACATCCACACGGGCCAGAAGACCCTGACCCTGAACGACGCAGGATTGGCCAGCAACTACAAGAGGAACTGCGCGACCTTCGACCCCACCGACGAACTGGTGCTGAACGACGGCGTGATGTGGGACGTGCGCTCGGCGAGGGCCGTCCACAAGTTTGACAAGTTCAACATGAACGTCAGCGGCGTGTTTCACCCCAACAGACTGGAGGTTATCATCAACACTGAGATCGTATCCTTCAACATAGTCATTAACCCAAAGCTACGAGAGCTTGTTAAGTTAAACACCATGTAAAACACAGGCTACAAGTCTAAAAGGGACCAAAATAAGTGTCTGTGTGTGTGTGTGTGAGAATATGTTGACCAGCCTTGACTGTGATGTCAGTGGGACTTGAGGACGTTCCATCTGCTCCACACTGTGCCAGCCCTGGACCAGTGCAGGGTGGTCTTCAACAACAACGCCACAGTCATGTATGGAGGTAAGACACACACGGGCACATTCACTGGCACATTTCATGGTGGGGTTTTGGCATGTCTTAAGTTTGCCCCCACCTCCCTAGCCATGATGCAGGATGCCGAGGACGTGGATGTCAGGGTGATGGGCATCGACCAACAGATGAAGAGTCCCTTCGGTTCCTCCTTCAGAACCTTTGACGCCACAGACTACAAGCCCATTGGTAGGGGTCTTTTGACCTACTTCCTGCTGGTAGACGACTGTCAGAACATGGGTGCTAACCATGTTACTTCTGTTTCTTTTCAGCCACAGTTGATGTCAAAAGGAACATTTTCGACCTGTGTACAGACACTAAAGACTGCTACCTAGCTGTCATTGAGGTAACTATAAGTACAGTTCATGTAGACCACTTCCATTTTTCTTTCTTTTTGTCTCTCTTTCTGTCTAACCTCTCTCTGTCTCTGTCTAACCTCTCTCTCTGTGTGTGTGTGTGTGTGTGCCCGTTCAGAACCAGGACCCTCCCAGCATGGACACAGTGTGTCGTCTGTATGAGGTGGGCCGACAGCGGCTGGCAGAAGAAGGGGACGAGGACGAGGATCAGGTGAGATGGCTTCGGAAACTTCTAGAACCAAACACAGCGTTGTCCCATCAACCCCAACACTACAGCGTGTCCCATGAACCATATATACAACTAAATACGTCTGTGTGTGTGTGTGTGTGTTCACACCCGGCTGTCTCATCAGGACGACGACGATCAGGACGACGACGACGACGAGGATTCGGACGACGAAGATGACGACGACCTAGATGACCTGGATCTGGACACGGACCCTCTCATGGCTGAATTAGCCAATGCCAACGGGGAGGACGGCGGGCATTTAGACTCCTCCCCCTCGGATGACGAAGTGGTGGCTCGGCTCCTGGAATCTATCGGCGATGATGACGACGACGACGACGACGACTCGGACGCCAACTTGCTGGACCTGGAGAACAGTGGGTAGTCCTGTGTGAGGGTGTCTGACCCAGCAGGGGGGGGAGGGAAGGGAGAAGTGTGCGTCTTCGACACGCGTCTTAGACACGCGTCTTACGTTTGTGTGTGTTTGTGACAGGTGACAGCTCCGACAGCTCGGGCAACACTGACACCTCCGACCTGGAGGACCAGCTCCTGCTCTCCTTTGATGACTGACGAGGACGAACACACAGGGGCCACAGAAGAACACCTAGCTCCCTCTGGTGGACTGGAAGACCATCTGCGAAAGTCAATCTGATGGATCTGAACTGGACTGTTTGAAATAAATCCGATTGTGAAGCCAGGGGAGTGAGTGGTGGGGGCTAGGCCACAACGGGCTTCATCTTCTCAGGGTTATGTGGCTGCGGCTGGGGCTGGGCCGGTGGGTGGAATAGGTTGTCGGAAATGTACACATTTCTGAAAGAATTCAGAATTGTGTCACAAGGGGACACTACATGAAAAGGGGTTGTCGAGAAAGAAAAGGAAATCTCCCCTCCCATTCCCCATAATTTTATTTTTATTTTTCGAGGTCAGTTTGTTAATTTTGTTTTTAACTTTGCTTTTTATTTATTGTTTTGGAACTGACATTTTTGAGTGGGAGTAGCAATGTCATAGCAGGCAGCTACAATATAGTCCAGTCAGTGGAAGCTGGTTTTATAGATACGACAGCCCATTGAATTCCACAGCTCTTCAAACGCAGTCTCACATGGTGTATCACAGTGTTGGTGTGTGAAGACCTCCAAGTTATGCGGGCCTTTGGACCTGCTGGAGAGCTTTCAGTGTTAATTTATGGACATCTATTTTGATTCATGTTATGGTCGTATGATGGTGACAATGTGAATCAGTGTTGTGGTATACTAGTGAACTGAATGCCAGACTCCTGCAGGGCTGTGCTGTTTGGTATATTAGTGCTGTACTCTTCTCACACTCAACCAGGCAGAGCCGAAGCTAGCTGTGCTATTTTAGCCTGGCAACAGGCTTTTGGAAAAGTGTGCAGAGGAGACAAAATTCAGTTTGGTATGATGTGAGGTTATTGTGTTGCTAAACAAGGGGAACAGATTTCACACACAGTTTGAGAAGCTTTTCATAGCAAAGAACAAGCAATAAAGCCTAATGTGGCTTTTCCATTTTCTCTGTTATGGATGAACACATGATCCCTGACCTTCACCCTGTCACTCCCTTGACAGATGGGACTGGTAGAAGCAATGAACTATTGGTAGACATACCACTGACCCATCAGTTGCTTGTCTACACCTGTCCGATCTTCTCATATGTAAGTGTGAATGGGGATATAAGGGTTGTTTTGTAACGCTGGCTCCTCCCCTCGCCACACCTCTCCCTGTTGGGGAGCAACTGGGCACACTCGCTCTTTGTTTTGACCTTTGTTTTGGACAGGTGCTTTTTTAAGTTGTCCTTATTTGCAAAGGGCTTCAATATACATATCTTAAAAGCTGTCCTGTTATAGAGTAACTCTATTTTGATATGTAAGAAAATAAAAGTAAAACTAAAAAAAAATTCAACTTGGTGTTTTTGTTCATGTGAAAAGGGGATTCACTTACTGTTTTAAAGAATGATATTTTATATAAATATATTGTAGAATATCCAATCAGTCCTACAATGCAAGTTGGATCCCCCTGTCCTAGCTAAGTCAGACTAACGGGGATCACAGGAGAGTGTTCCCTCCTGGGCCATGTTACTCAGTACAGCAAGCAGCCCGGGTGAACCCACTCTTGGCCTGGGCCAACAATCAGACGTTTTATTTGATTTGGCCAGAGAAGGGTAGTATGCGTGCTGAGCGCAGGCCTGGGAAGAGTGTAGAATGACTCTGACCATGTCTACTCTGAGAAACAACACTGGCCACAATGGTGTGAGAGACTAACAGATTCAACATGATTTGAATGTCAACACGTTCTTTTAGCGCATATGGCCAAACATCTAACATGGTCAGTGTCGATGCCAGAATCTAAACATGCAAGGTATCTGTTTTACTATGGTCACATTCGGGGGCTGTTGTGTCAGAGACTCAATTAGATGTCTCGTTCAGACAACCTCTGGTTGTTCCTGTGGCACCATGATCTGAGCTTTGAAAAAGGTGAACGCGCCGTTGCATCACACACAACTGTGTGTCCGAATGAGAGAGGGAGAGGAAGGGTTGAAGGATCGCATTCGTGGGCCTCTCTAGACTCCCCCTTTCATCTTTGCACCTGTTCCTCATTTTATCAGCCAAGCGTGTGTGTGTGTGTGCTGCATGAGCAGGCCAGCGACACGGCTGTCAGATTCTTTCAGGAAGAGAGAGATTCCCTCTGTCTTATCCCCCCCCTGCCCTGGTCCTTACCCCTGCCTTTAACCTACACCCCACCTCGCACACATGTTAAAGCAATTAATCCTTCGTCAGACGTCACCACCTGTTTGGCCCCTGCAAACTGAAGCCTACACCCCCCCCCCCCCTCCCTTTCTCTCTTTTTTTTCCTCTTTCCTCACAGCCGTGGCCCCAGAATTTCCACTCAGTCACACGCATACATTCACACACATGCATTGCACACACAAACACAAGCACTCTTTCCTCTTCCCATCACTCAAGACCAGGCTGACAATCTCAGGCTTTGATCACTGTTCCATTACCATGGGACCATGATGGGTCCTGGTTTCTCCTCCCCCCCCTTTCACCTCTTCTCCTCCCCTGCATTCCCCCATCTCTCCATCTCTTCCTCTCGTAGTTCCCCTCCCCCAATCACAATTCCCTCAACCCCCACCTACCCCCTCTCTCTCTTTCTCCTTCTGCAGCTGTTTCCTGTGAACATAGAATGATGGAAGATCTCTGAGGATTTCAGTACTCTATACGATCTGTCCTAGTTCTTCCAGGATGACATCACATGAGGGATCAAATGGATGTGCAGCTACCCAACCCTGTGTTTTAGTTGGCAGGCAGTACAGACATGTCATCACGGAATACCTGCATCAGTCCAGACATTTTCTAAAAGACAAATGAAAATTTCACAGATCAAAGCTCACTGTTTACTGCTCACTGAGTTGTATATCTTACGCTGTACAACATGTAACCCCACAGAGAACAGCCCTGTCATAAACCTTTCTTAGCTGTCATGAGAGAAACCTGTTAAACCCAACGCCTCTAAAACAATTCCTTGGAAATGTTTTAAACCGCTGGAGCAAAAGGCCACTGAAGGTTTTAATGTATTCATAGAATGAGAAATCTAAGTAGGCCTATGACAGGAATTAAAACCACATGGAACCATGGGTGTGGAACATTCCAGTAATTCTTAAGTGATGTGTCTGTAGATCACTTATACAGTAAAATATACAATCCTCTTTTCTCTTTACTGACATATGTAAAGAAACAATTTGAATAAGATTATAGGATTTGAAGAAAAGTCTGAGATGAATCCCTAATTGTATTTACATGGATTTGATCACCAAATCCCCTCTACAACACTTTTTGCAGTATGAGCACCCAGAGCCCATAGTTCTAGACAGACAGCCCAACCTAACAGAAGCCACATGGCATTTGTAAGTGACCAAGAACTCACCCGTGTGGGAACCAAGTAGCCTGGGGAATCTAGCCACAGTGACAGACCTGACATGTTGAAAAGTGGAGCCAGTCATTTCTCTCCCCATTTCGTGTTTGTGTTTATGACCAAACATACTTAAACGCCGGGCCAAACTCTACAGGGCGAAGCCAGAGTCGTTTTATATAGAAAACACTAAAAGCGCAAACAAGCCGGGATCACGAACACGGGCATATGAGGGGATATGGGGAGATGGTGTGCGTGTGAGAAGCTGGGCTGTGCCCCAGAGCCCTGTGGAGATAGGGTATACCTGCCAATCCCAGCCTGGCACATTTTATAAGCTGTGGTTTCCCTCCACAAAACCAAGAGATTTTACTATTCCTATATTTTATAACCCTTTTTTTGTTGTTGACTGTAATTCCACACAGCACAGCAGGCCCCTGTTGTCTACAAGGAGATCTGAGTTGGTATCCCAGCCTATCACTTGTTTGAAATAGGATTCAATTGGATGCAGATGAACCAAATACTATCTCATTGTACTTCATGAAACACACATGCTTTTTACAGCTTCTTCCCAATAAAGGAAACAGACCAGAAAAGCTTAAAGGGTTTCTCTGCAAAGCTAGAGTTTATTTGCACAGTACAGCCAGCCAATTGACTTGTCTGGCAAGACAAAAACCTGAGAAGTTAATGAGCTCCTTCCTGATGTTGACGTGCCTGAAACGCTTACCCTCCAGCAGAGGGCAGCATTCCGTTTTCTTGACGAGGGAGGGAAAGAAAGCGTTTCTGTGACTAATTATTTAACTTTGTTAAGGTGGGACTTACGTGAAAGTAAATGTTAAAGGTAGGATTCGATCTGCCAAGTGGAGGCATGTAAGTAAGGGAATTTTCCCTTAATTCTGCACAGATAGGCCTGTTATCAAATAAGATGATATTTTATAACGCTTGTGGTTAATGATGTAGATATGACATGTCAGCTCATTGTTGGGTAGGTTACGATGCTTCAACGTGTCTAAATGCCATGCATTAGGAGTGAAACCCTTGTTCCGGAGTATATGGTATGTAAAATATGTATTGTATGTGGAGCATGTTGCATGTCGGTGGTAAACCCAGATGATGAGGCAGACAGAGGCCTCAGATGTGCTGGATAGACATGCAAACATGACATGTTATAGAGTAGACCTTTAAACAAGAACCGACTGTGATACACCATTTACCAGTAAAAAATCATATTGGATGTTGTTTGATTCATGTTGCTGATGATTCCCAGTGACAAAACACAACCCACATTATTTGGGGGAAACATCAGTTTCAAAATCGACTGAGCAAATAATCTAACCTCCAAATTCAATTCCCAGTTAAAAAAAAATCAGTGTACATGCATTGACCAGGCATGGACACCGCAAATAGCAACGTGGGACTTTAATGACGTGTAGAAATTCCACAGCGCAAGGCAAAGTAACTTGCGGTCGCCGACGCTTTTCGACCCTCTACGGACACCGTACAAAGGCAGGTCCCTGTGTCTACAAAAAAAAATACTTGACAAGTTGTGAAAGAAAGTTATCTTCACAATACAGCACAGATTTTTGTCTGCTGATTTTGGACGAGTGACAGTAAGATATGTAGCTAATACCAAATATGAGGTACTAGTCCAAAATACAGACGACACTAACGCGAAGAAATTGTTTGGTAAGTTTTGCCTGCTAGCTAGCTAACTGTAAACAGTATAATGTGGTCCATTCAGTTTAGCTGACGTTATATAACTGTCTTATTCCAATCGTTGCAGTAACGTGCTATTATCAAATCTGTGACCTGTGAAAAGGAGAGGATGTAATGCTGGACGAAAATAAAAGGTACATAGCCAAATAAATATCCATTTGGCATTGTATCTGTTCACATGTGCTTGTATGTGTGCTTGTAAAGTGAATACGGGTTATTTATAATTGAGTTGTCATTGTAATCAGTCTGTACTGGGCTGTGATATGTCTGCTGTACTTTCCTCAGAATTGAGGAGGAAAGGTCCCCTGGAGAGAGAGGCTTGCTCCACCTCTGGAGAGGCTGCAGTGGGAATGTAAGCCCAGAGTGTCCGCTCCTGTCTCGCCCTGTCCTGCAGGTTTCCCTGGGGGCCTGTCATGGACTTCTGTTGGCCGAGGGTGAGTCTGCCATTCTGTGGGGGGGGGGGGGGGGGGGGGGGGGGCTGGGGGGGTGACCCACATATCAATCATGTTACAGTAAGCTTATATGCTATCTGCTCGTCTCCTCCTCTTCCCCAGGTGGGCTGGTGTACAGCTGGGGTGACCTGTCCTGGAGGCAGGGGCTGAGGGTCCCCCCAGCAGCACCCCTACACGAGGACACCCTGACAGGCCAGTGGGTCGTGTCGGTGGCTGCCGGGAGCTTCCATAGTGGGGCAGTCACAGAGGAAGGGGCGGTCTACATGTGGGGGGAGAATAATTATGGCCAGTGTGGCGTGTCGGAGAGGGGCCTGCTTCCAGAGCCGACCCTCGTCAGCGTGCTGGACTCGGACAGCGTCCCGCCTCAGGTGGTCAGAGTAACGGAGCTGTCCTGTGGAGAGCAGCACACTCTGGCGCTGTCTGTTCAGCGTGAGGTGTGGGCTTGGGGAAGTGGCTGCCAGCTGGGTCTTGTCTCCAAGACCTTCCCTGTCTTGAGGCCCCAGAAGGTGGAGCACCTGTCAGGGAGGCATGTGATACAGCTGGCCTGTGGGGCGTTCCACAGCCTGGCCCTGGTTAGAAGTCTACCTTCCCAGGACTACGTTACCCAGAAGACCTCGGACAAGTGTGGACAGTGTAAGCAGCTGCTAAACTCCCATACTGACTATGAGGACCACAGCATCATCTCTGACAGCCACTACTGCCCGCTGGGGGTGGAACTGGAATCAGGCCGGTGGTCAAGACAGTCGACCCCAAAAGAGAGACTTGCGGCCTGCCGTCTCCCTCATAGCGACAGCCAATACCCTGAATCAGTCCCAGGCCAAGCCCAGGGCCGAGTACAGGCTTTGGTTCGAAATACACATTTAGGTTGCCCCGACTCTGACTCTGACTCAGACTCTGCTCAGTTCTCGTTGTCTGTTTCGCCATACCTTCTTGAAGAGGCCTCTCAGTCCCCTTCCACAGAGTCTAACAGAGATTCCACACCAGAGCCCCCTCCACAGGAAGATGGCAGCCCTGGAGCTCAGACAGACGCCACAGATTCCCCTCCTCAGAGAACCAAACTCTTTTCTGATAATTACGAGCTCAAAGGCTTCTGTAGTAGACTCTCCGATCCCTTATTGGCTGAGCTGACTGACAGCACTACTGGAGAGGCCCTCTTTGATGGACGCCTTTCTTCAAGTTATGAGGAGCCCTCTCCTGTAAGGACCCCCTCCAGCCTGTATGGATCTGCCCAGGGTCCAGGGAGTGTGTCTGGGGGGTGGCAGGGCAGGAACAAGGCTCAAGGTGGGCGTCGGTGTGTGGAGGAGAGCTTTCAGGGCAAGAAGAGCGCCAGTCTGGCTGACATACTGCTGGAGGATGCTACAGCAGCCAATAGGAGGAGATCTCTCCCAGGAGCATTCTCTCATGGTATTCAGTTAAACGTTTATCTATTGGTCTCCTATACGGAACTTCATTAATGTATTTTAAGGTTTCAAATAGCCCTATGTGGTCTTATCTAGTTAGAAACTTCTTCGTTTTTTTTTTATGCATTTCTGCACTTTCAGTTCATGTCCTAGACCACTTCTTGTGTTTCATTCCATAGATCGGATGTATTAAAGACTCTTTCTTCCTCAAATTTAAATTTAAATGTCTAAATGGACACTTCTCAAATTTCTCAACTGTTTCTCAACTGTCCGACCCTCTGGGCAGCATCGCCAGTTCTGCCCAGAGGGAAGTGCCGAAGGGGCAGGGGGAACGGGCCGGCGCCTGGAGTGGACAAGGCTGAAGAGCAGCTGCCCTCCCTGGCCAACGAGGTGTGGAGCTGGGGCAGGGGCCAGGAGGGTCAGCTGGGCCACGGAGACCACATGCCCAGGTCGGACCAACACACGCACATATACGGCCCATACATGTGAATAGTTGCTCAGACTGAAATATGCCCACGTCTTTCCAGGCTCCAGCCCCTGTGTATAAAGACTCTGAACGAAGAGGAGGTTGTCAGGGTGGCCGCAGGGACATATCATTCTGTGGCCATCACTGCAAAATGCCAGGTACCACACACACACACACATACAAACACACATGGTGCTCTCACACGTACATTATTGGACGCGTTATTTCGTTCCTACTCCTACATCTGACCAAATCGATTTAGTTCTGAAGGCAGAGGCATCGGATTTAATGGGGCTGCTGTATTTTATAAAACGTCGTTTCTCATAGGTCTTCAGCTGGGGCAGCAACATGAGTGGCCAGCTAGGACACATGATGAGTCCTACCACTCGCCCTCAACAGGCCAAGGTACCGTACCCCACTGTGTTATCACACGTGTATTCCTCTACCCTGGCAACTGTGTGTACAGTACGTGTGCATGACTGACCAGCTCTGTGTGTCTCCTGCGGGCCACCGTAGATCTCAGAGGGGATCCGTGTGTGGGATGTGGCGGCGGGTCAGAGCCACTCCCTGTTCCTGGCGGACGGCGACTGCATCCAGCCCGTGCTCTGCTACGGCGGACAGCGGGACTCCCCGAGGTCAGCGCAGGGGTCACCTCCCAGGTCACGGGAGAGGTCGTCCGCCAGAGGAGAGATGCACACAGTCAGACCGATCCTGCTGCCCTTCTGCATGGACGTGAGTACCCGATCGGTGGGCCGCGTTGAGGACGTGATGCCCAGGCAGATGCCTGTGTTTGGTGCCACAGAGACGGCCTGGCTGTGTAACGTGCTTGCTGGCGCTGCAGATGGGCTACGTGAGCAGCGTGGGCTGCGGCGGGCAGAGCTGCGCGGCGCTGGCGGACCACAATGTGATGGGGTTCATCGGCGGCATCCACGAGCTGGCCGCCTCGGAGAGGAAGTCCTACTGCATGCTCGCCGACGTCCACAAACGCGTGCTCTGTCCGCTGCTCAAAAGAGGTGAGATGAGGAGAGGTTCTTCACAGTGTCGTCATCGTCGCACTCCAAACGGTAGTTTATCAAATCAAAGGGGCGTTCTATTTGTGTAGCCCTTTTTAGAAACAATGTCACAGCAAGGGCTTCACAAGGGCTCAAATAAGACGTGGATATCTGTCAGATAGGAAGAGACCTCATGAGGAGCTATTCAGTGAGGGATCCCCTCCTCCAGAGATGGTTATGTTCCTCTTCTGCCTTGGCCCTGCAGTGTGCTCGACCTTGGGCCCGTGCAGCCAGCTCTTCCAGACTCTGGGGGACAGTTTCAGTCGCCTGTGTCAGCTGACAGGACAGCACTCTGTGTCCCTCACTTCCTTCCTGCGTCACGCCCAGAACCGTGACATCACAGGCCTGCTCCTCCTCCAGCACTCTGCGCTCTTCCTGAATACTTACAAAGAGTGAGTACACACCTGCTACCGATGAGGACTAAAGTAGCACAACCAAGCACACAGCAAATCTCTCTCACAGCCTCTTCTATGGCCAGTCTAAAGTGATCTTTTGTCTAAAACTGGAGAACTTCCTCTCTCCTTTCCTCCCTCTTCCTCTGTCCCCTCTCCCTGCCCCCTCCCTCTCCAGATACTGTGGTTCAGTTGGCAACTTCCAGGTGATGGGAGGCTTCCAGGCCATCACGAAGCTCTCTGTGTAAGACGTGGTGTTCTTCCACTTTAACCCAGTCTATTCAGACGAATGGTCTCCCGTCACGAAAGCCCTCATTTGCCATCTCACTCCTGTCTGCTGCTCCTCCCTTCTCCTTCCTGTTCCTGCTCCCAGGGAGTGTTTCGGTAAGAAGCTGGAGTTGCTGAGGCAGCTGTCAGACAGCCCAGAGAAGGTCCTGCTGGGGGATCTGCTGGTGTCTCTGTGCTACATGCCTCTGGAGCAGCTCCACCAGTACAGCAGGCTGCTGCTCAAGCTGGCCACCTGCTTCGACGTGGTGCGTGCTCCGAGCCCCCCCCCCCCCCCCCCCCCCAGGCCTGCCTCGTGTCTCTGATGACTGCATGGGAGCTGTTTTTAATTTGCTTGACGATGACATCTTTTAATTGCTTTCAAATTATGAACTCAGCACATACACATTGCCCGAAGTATATAATTATTGTTATTATATGAAATAAATGATCAGTCATGGGAGACGACGGTTATGTTAGTGAAGTACCTCTCCTACGTGGTGAGAAGCAGCGATGACTCATGCTGTGTTTGCGCGGGGGAGCAGAACACGGAAGCCTACCAGCGCCTCCAGGAGGGCTGCTCCGGGTACGAGGACCTGTCCAACAGCCTGCGGAGGAAGAGGAAGGAGGCCGAGAACACCTGCCTCTTCTGGAAGACCTTCTCAGGAAGGACCACGGTGAGTGGTATCAACTCCTCCCACTCATGGCTTCATTACCATGGCTCATTACAATAACGTACTGGTTGTCAAGGTGACTTCAAAGTGATTCAAAGGGCCCTAGGCTTAGGACTGGCTTTCCCCCCCCCCCAAACGGTGTGTGTTGTCTCCCCCTCATGCTGACCGAAGCCTTGTCTGGCTCATGGAGTAAAGGTGGATGTTGTGTTGTTCTGTCTCCGGTCCTCCTCCCCCTCACAGGACTCTCTCCGCCTGCCCCGACGTCGCCTGTTGTGTGAGACCAGCAACAAGTCCCTGACCCTGCAGAACGCCGGCAGGTTCTCCGTCAACTGGTTCATCCTCTTCAACGACGCCCTAGTCCACGCGCAGGTGAGGCCCTCAGGAGTGGCCGGGGGCGTGCAGGGGCGAGCTTGCCTGCAGCGCTGAGACACGGCAGTAAAAAGCTGACTGGAAATAACATTGTAGGGCCATTCTTCCTGAGATATTTTGTTGTGACTGAGCTGCATGTTGTGTTTGTCTCTTGTTCTATCAGGGCACCATCCCCTCTAAGGGCTTTGTAAGTACTTCATGTTCAGTTCCATACCTAGCTGTCAGCTTTGCAGTTGTCTACCCAGTGTTCTGTCGCCTCCCACCTTTGTGGTCCTTTGTTGTCGGTATGGGTGTGTTTGTCGAAGCTAGGTGTGGGTTTGAGAACGGAGCTGGTTTTAGTAGCGCAAAGCTCCCGTAAGTGACGCACGGTATTTACTCAGCAAACACCCGAACTGGAGCTGCAGGATGAGTTCCAACACGATATGTGAAGGCGAGCTCGCTGTACCATGATTCTTAAAATCCTACTTAATTCTGGTCCGGCGCTGCTGTGTTCACTGTCGTTCGGCCGTTTTACAATAGGCCATGTTGTGCAGTATCACTCGACAGGCAGTCGCTAAGTTCTTAATCTGTCTGATTTCCTTTTCAGAATGTAGGCTGATGGTTTATTTGAGGCCAGACAGACCCCGAATGGTGAAAGTGATGGGAGTGAATGCCCCTGTGCAGCAGAACACCTTGTTGTATCTGTGTCCCTGCTCCAACCCTTTGATGGCTGCTCTGCAGTCTGCTGCGTTACCGTGGCGAGCGGCTGCTTCCCCCGTCTGTCTGTGTGTTTGTGTTTGGAGTGTGTCTGCTGCGCTCTCCTTGCCTTTGATGCGTTGTGCCAATATCTTTGATCCGACGTGACAAATAAACTGCCATAAGCGGTGATTCGCCTTTGGTGTCGAAACTTGTCACTCGTGACAGAATCCCATTAAACCCTCTCTGGTACTGGCACTGTTTCTCGTGATTAAACTTTGGTGAAATGACACAGTTTTAAAACTTTTCCTAATTGACAGACATGACTTGTTTTGAGAACACCCTCCCCCAAATTGTTGTGGGAGGAGATCTCACCACCTGATTGGTGCCGGGGACCATTGAAAAGTGATGTGTTGTCAAAGCAGCTGTGTGGGTTTGAGCCACTTCCCAATTTTAGGCCATAATCACATTAGTGGAAAGCCAAGAAATGACTGTTATTTCACTAAGATTAGCAGGTTTCACTATCGTTCACACTTACCAACCCTCCCAAGCAGATCCTTTACAAAGGGGAACAAGAGGCCCATCCACTAGCTAGGCACAGATTTATTGTCGGCAGTTGAGCGAATTTCATGTCTTTGCGAAGGAACTGTGGAATTCCACGTTTATTCTTCTGTTGCAAACCACAAGGTTATAGCTACACAGCCAGACTATTGTGACAGAAAGGATTATGTTGTATAAGGCCATGTGCCCTTGCACAAATTGCGCAAGTGCAAGATGATGACTAATAGTGATGTTTGAGAACGTTAGCGGTAATAGTTTTTGCTGTAGATGTTGTTTTGAATTCCTAACTCGTGTCTCCCCTCAGTTCTCTTCGCACCACGTGTACCCTCTGGCCATCCTGTGGGTGGAGCCTGTTACCCAGGAAACCAGCAGCCTGTGAGTCCTCTAGTCTTTGGTTGTACAGGCCTACTGTGGGTTGTGTTTACCAGTTTGTGTGTCTGACTTTGAGCTTTTCTGTCCACCGAAATACTGCTGCACCTATGATCTTCTGGTGTCCTTTCTATTTGCACTATACTGTATATAGCTTTGAAGGAAAGTGTCTGCTAAATTAATAAAATGTATAAGGTAAATGTAATGTTAAAGTATTTTGTGCTCTACCAGGTATGGCATTAAGGTGACCACACCAGAGGAGAGTTTCACACTGCTAGCTACCTCACCTCAGGAAAAGGTAGAGCTAGAACTAGTCTGGACAACCCCTTCTTTAAGGTTTAACCTTGATGTGCAAGTCACATGACTCTGAGTTACCTAACTCTCCTGTACGTGCGTGTGCTTCTCTGCAGGCAAAGTGGCTGCGTGCCCTGAACCAGGCTGTGGAACAGCAGGTTGTGATGGGGGACAGGGTGGGGGTGGGGGGCGTCCCCGCCGTGGCACGCTCTGCCTCTTACACCTTCACCAGGGAGGGCCGTCTGAAGGACGCCACCTACAGCGGGCGCTGGCTCACTGCCACGCCCCACGGCAGGTCGGTCGCACACACGGAAGTCCCTCGCGCCATCCTAAAATATGTATTTTTTTGTCTTCTTCTTACTTCTTCTGATGACATCTAATCGTGTTTCAGGGGGACTATGAAGTGGCCAGATGGGAGAACATACACAGGAACATTTAGAAAGGGATTGGAGGATGGGTGAGATAGATTAGTACAATGTCAGAAGATATCCACCACTGTTGACTCTTGGTTAGGACCTCGCATTCTCCTAGATGTTAATCATTGATTAGTTAATCATCTACAGGAGGACTGTGAGTGCTAGCACTGATAGTGTCATCCATTGTTGCGTTGGTGTGTTTTTCCCTGGCTGGTAGCTATGGAGACTGTCTGATGCCCAACAAGCTGATGAACAAGCCTGATCGTTACCTTGGCCAGTGGAGGGAGGGCAGAATCCATGGTTTTGGGACCTACAGGTCAGTCTACCTGCCTGTCTCTGTCTGTCTGCATGCATGCCTGTCTGCATGCCTGTCTACATGTCTGTCTGCATGCGTGTGTCAAACGCAATCCTAGTAAATGCCTAGTGTGCATGACTGAGTATTTGAGGTGTAACAGTGGAGTGTGCTGTACCTGGCTAGGTATGCCTCCGGGGAGGTGTACGAGGGCTCCTTCCACGACACGCTGCGTCAGGGCCACGGCATGCTGAGCAGCGGCAAGCTGGCTCGCTCCTCCTCCAGCGTGTTCGTCGGCCAATGGCTGCAGGACAAGAGGACCGGCTACGGTGTCTTTGATGACATCACAAAGTAGGTCCCTCATCTCCAGGACGGGTCCGGTCCCTACCAACACAATCTCCCAGTAGCTTCCTACAGCTAAGATTCATGTTTAGTTTTTTTTACTAGCCAGTGGGTTCACTCTTGGTATGATTTCAAACACTGTGTGATGTGTGAGTCCGGTGTTAAACTCCCATATGTTGTCTCAGAGGTGAGAAGTACATGGGCATGTGGCTGGAGGACCAGCGCCAGGGCAGCGCTGTGGTGGTCACCCAGTTTGGGTTGTACTACGAGGGCACCTTCAGCAACAACAAGATGACAGTGAGTGCGAATTCAATGAGGGGATGTTTTCATGAGGTGAAGAATGGTCTCCCTCATGTGTGGTGACTGTGTGTGTGACTCACCCTCAGGGCACCGGCCTCCTAGTGGTCGATGACGATACTTCATTCCAGGGAGAGTTCTCCGACGACTGGATACTCAATGGGAAGGTACTAGAAGATTCTGGGGAAGTTGTAGATGAAGGATGCAATGCACCATTGTGGTATTGCACACTAGTCTATATGGAATATTCTCACTTTTCCTATCTTACTCTTTCTTTTTCATTCATTCACTCCAAACACACGTGTGCGCCTCATCCTTTCAGGGTACCTTGTCCATGCCTAACGGGGATCATATTGAGGGTCAGTTCAGTGGAGAGTGGGCCACGGGACTGAAGATAGAGGGCAGGTACACTAAGCCCAACCTCTACATGACAGAGAGGAGAGAGAGGGCCTGTGAGCTGTAAGTACAGACTGGTGTGTTTGTGGGCGGGCAGTGGGTTATGTGTACATTGTGTTAATGCACATGTGTGTGTGTGCCTACATGCGTATGCTTATCTGTAACTGTGTGTGTGTGTAGTAAATTGGGTCGCTTGGCAGTGCCTGCCGATCAGAAGTGGAAGTCCGTGTTTGAGGAGTGTTGGAGAAGGCTGGACTGTGACTCACCGGGCCAAGGGGACCCGAAGAGGGCCTGGGAGAAAATAGCTGTCACACTCACCACAGGTCACAGAAACAGGTAAAGAACACACACACACGCACACACAAAAACAGATTCAGACATTTCCACACAGATGCACGTAACGGGTATGTGTGTGTGTATGTGTAGTCCGGAGTTGTTGAGTCGTAGTCAGAGGATGACCCTGGAGCAGCTGGAGGTCATCCCTCAGCACGTCGGCCCGGTCACCACCGTCCACTACAACAGCATCAGGCGCTACCTCTCCAAGGTCCTGCCCTGCCCTCTCACACGCCACCTCTCCAAGGTACCACGCCAGCTTTGTGGCCCGGTGATTAACGCCTGTCTTCCGCCGGCCCTCCCCAGGCGTGTGAGACCCCCCTGCACCCTCTGGGCTGCTTGCTGGAGACCCTGGTGACTGCGTACAGGATGACCTATGTGGGGGTGGGCTCCAACCGACGGCTGCTGCGCCAGGCCGTGGAGGAGATCAGGTCCTACCTCACACGCATCTTCCAGCTCGTCAGGTACACGGCCAGAGGACTCTACGCTGCTCTGCTTTCTTCTGTGCCCTGCCCTGCCCTGCTCATCGATGGTATACACAGGGATATCCTTCACTGCTCCCAGGGGTAACCCGTCTCCCCTGGTGTCTCCAGGTTCCTGTTCCCAGACCTCCCAGAGGAGGGAACCTTCATCCCAGAGTGTTCCTCCTCCCCAGCCTCCAGCCAGCCAGGGTGGCTGGGATCTCCTGTCCCCCTGACAGAGGCTGGACAGCAGGGGTGAGTCTGCCCTACAGAGCCTGACTGTGCGGAAGGAATGACTGCGAGACTGTGATGATGACTGAGGCAGATATACCTTACTAGAAGTCTAGAGCAGTGGTTCTCAACCCTGGTCCTCAAGTACCCCCTGTCCTGCATGTTTGAGATATTTCCCTGTTCCAACACACCTGATTCAAATGAATGGTCGTTAGCAGGCTTCTGCGTAACTAGATAACGACCCATTCATTTGAATCAGGTGTGTTGGAGCAGGGAAACATCTCAAACATGCAGGACAGGAGGTACTTGAGGACCAGGGTTGAGAACCACTGCACTAGAGTATAATACGATTCCACACCTCTCTTGTCTTGTGACCCCCCCCCCCCCCCCATTCCTCTCTCCCCGGGGTCCCCCCTCCTCTAGCTGTGTGGTGAGCAGCTCCAGCCTGCTGCTGCCCGTGCTTCTGCCCCGCCTCTACCCCCCCCTCTTCACCCTCTACTGCCTCCACCAGGAGAGGCAGGAGGCCGACTACTGGGACTGTGTCATCCGCCTCAACAAGCAGTCTGACCAGGCCCTGCTCGCCTTCCTTGGGGTGCAGGAGTGAGTCACGACACACACACACACACACCTGGTTGGATCACACTGTGTTTGATGAGACCTTGCCTGACCCCCCCCCCCCCCTCATGGTGACTATTGTGTATGGTGTTGTAGGAGGTTCTGGCCGGTGTCTGTCTCTGTGCTGGGGGAGCAGAAACAGGTGAGCCCCACCCAGCTTGTCCAGCCTCCTCTCCGCTCCTCATCCGACCCTCCAGTTCCACAGGTCCCCCTCTGCCTTCTGTCTCTGCTGCTGGAGACTCTGCTACCCAAGTGCTCACCCCCCCCCCCCCCCTCAACACACACCAACACATATATTCCTCCTCAATCCTTCTCCTCCTCCCCCTCTCACTCCTCCTCCCCCTGCTCCGGCTGGTCCGGATGTCAGATCCTCTTTAGCAACTGCAGGACATCTGGGAGCTGCTTTGCTGGGCTCGGGGCCTCATTCTATAATACACACCGCACTCTATCATAGTCCTCTTATATAAGTTCATGTCCTGATCTCATCGGCCAGTGACTCACTGTAAACAAACGAACGAAGGGGGGAAAAAAGCACAGGGTCGTGTCAGGGAAGTTTTTGTTTGTCAGTAAGATACAGATTAGAAGAATGCTACAATATGACATTTCCTGGGGAGTAATGTTTGCTCGTGCCTGTTTTTCAAACCCTTTTCCTGTCCACTCCCAGGTCCTCTCCAGCACTAGAGACGCTTGCTTCGCCTCTGCTGTGGAGACCCTTCAGCAGCTCAGGTAAACACACTCTGGTCCAGTGTTGCTGCTACGTTACCGTCAGAACCTATTATGTTACATTCCTCTCTTCTCTCCCCGTAGTACCACATTCACTCCATCAGACAAGCTGCTGGTGATCCACCTAACCTTCAGAGAGCTGAAACAGGAAGTACAAACCCTCCTGGATGGGAACTTCCTGTTGTCCATGGACGACCTCCTCCCCCTCTCCCTGTACGTGGTGCTCAGAGCCAGGTATGACCTCATCGTCATCATCCAGAGGAACTGTCCGAGGTGGATGTGGTGTGCTGTGAGGATGTGGGTCTGGCGACGCTGACGTCGTTCCCTCTGTGCAGGATCAGAAACCTGGGGGCCGAGGTGAGCCTGATTGAGGACCTGATGGAGCCGTGTTTACAGCACGGAGAGCTGGGCCTCATGTTCACCACACTCCAGGTACACCACACCTTACACGCACACCTATTACATATCTACGTATACTGGATACAATAAACGACAACACAGAATACAGTGAAAAACAGAGACCCGCCAGCTAGCTGGATTCGAGCTCTGGTTTCAGATGATCAGTGTGAGTACTTTGTTTACGAAGTCATTGTGGTTCTCTTGTCTTGTGTGTCTATGTGTCTGTCAAGGCTTGCTATGTCCACATACAGCGGGAGAAGACCACATAATGAGGGGTAGGAACCAGGGGGGGGGGGTCTCCTGGCATCAGACTGTGTGGGAGGTACAAGCTCTAATGATCTCACAACATTGTACACTGACTACTTACTATGTCCACAACCACATGGAGATGTGAACCAAGACAAGGCAGTTGGATGGTAGATATTGAATGTTTCTGCTCTACCTTGGTGAACCAGGGAGACCTCTGAGAAGAACCCGATAGCTCCTGTCTCTATACTGCCTCTCTCCGTCACAACTCGACTGTTTTGGCCCTCCATAGGGACCATCGATTTATGACTAAGCTAGAATTAAGTTCAATTTCCTCCAGTGGCTTGATCACTGGTTACATAATAGTTATGTAAATGTTGATTTGGGTGTGGCCAGACTCATTCTAAAGGGAGTTACGACGGAACGTTGAGTTATCTTAAAGGGATAGATCATGAAAAGCTCAAAACAATGGAAAATGTTTACTATTTAAAACTTTTATGAACAGAAACATATGGGAAGTGTCTACTATGCTGCAATTTTATTTTTTGAATTGAATTTATTTTTTCTAATGTATAGACTAACAATGTTTTTCACTCATCTTAAATGACAGTGGATTGTAACTGCGTGTTAACTACTGTACTTAAAGTATCAATAGAGGAGATGGACTGCTTATAAATGCTGCCAATTCATGTTATATATATATATATAAGAATTTATATATATGTCAAGCTACTGCGCACATTTAAAACAGTTTTGCAATATTCTTGAAGATATTTTCAGATATTTGATTCAAGCATCCAATTTGTGTGTGTGCTTGTGTGAGTGCGATTGCGTGTGTGTGAATGTGTGCTGCTGGTTGCTTTGTGCGGTGAGTGTGTGTGTGTGTGTGTGTGTGTGTGAGTGACTTAGATCAAACTTGACACGGCAAGCATTTCACCAGGCGTTATTAGTGTGTGACTGATAATCCTGAGCGGTTTAGAGACACGGTTCATCCAGAGACAGAGTCCCTGAGGGAGGGATCCTGATCTGGTCTGTGGCACCTTCGTCTTCCTGGTATCCTGACTGTCCAGTCCCGTGACTGTTTCAATTCAGTCCTTGTTTAGGCATTAATGTATATTCATGAAGTGATGAGGGATTACCTATCTATTTGACTGATGATCTGATTTTTAGTACAAATGTAGGATTCCGAAAATAAATTCATCCATGTGTTTATATTGCTTTCATGGCAGTGTGCTGTTTGAGATTTCTAAAGCTTGAAGTTAACCGCACCTTTCGAGGAGATGATGTTACTGTGTTCCTGCTCAAACTGTTCACTTATGTCTGTTGTAACTGTATGAAAACATGTACCCAGCCAGACTGAGGCCTCAGTCTTTTGTCTTCTGCTCCAGTTTTTTACAGATTGTCCATCATCATGTGTTGGTCTTAAACCATGGTGAATTTCACAGATGCTTGTAGAGTGCGCTTGCCTCAATGAACAGGCACATTTGATTGAACACTGAATATTATGTTGTTGTTTTTACTCACAGCTGCTTTATACTGTAACCACTGTTTGAAAGTTAAGAAATTATTGATAAATTAATGGGTTGTGTTGGTTGATTTACTGACAAATGGATGAAATGGTCACTTTCAAAATATAAATAAAATGAATGACCAAGACCAGAAACATCTCCTTGACTTTTGCTCTTACTACAACATGTTCTCCTTGCTTCCCTGTGTTTGTTGTGAGTCATAAATAGGCCTTATATTGGACAAGCTCCAGAATTGAGTTGTGTTAGTGTGTGACCTCATGGAAGTGTATTACTGGTAGTGGTGGAATTAAAGACTGTAGTGTGTATGTTTGTTTGGTGGTGGTGGTAAGGGTCTTAGTGACTGCTGGAAGGAGGATCAGGATTAACAGTGTGATGGGGAGTGACCCTGAGGGTTCTCCTTCGACTCCCACAGTGAAGAGGAAGAGACATCTGGGCCAATCCATAATCTCCCAGGAGCTGTCGGTGAGGGCGACCTCCTGAACTCCACAGTCACGTAAACCTGGGGGGTTTACAGCTTGTGTTGCTTACAGTAAATGTTGCTTCGTTGAGAGTGTTAATTCTTCTAAAATGTCGACGGATTAACCATAATTAATTTGGTGTTGCCATGTTAGTTACTCATCATGATTAAAACAGATTTCAGTGTTTACGTTTCGACTTTAAAATGACCAGCATTGCGCGTACGCACACACTGGTTTGACGTTCTCAATGAAGTCTGGTCTCTTGAATACCCAGATGTTGCTTTTCTCTTGGATTGAGCCCACCACCACTATTAACCACTGTGCGCCATGCTACTGTTAGCTGTATCCGCTGCCTGCCAGATACTTGAGTGTGGGGCTAAAAGCAGTGCTAAGAAGATTTGTGAGCCGGACCTGTCTGTATGGTGAAGTGCTCCCAGAGAGAGAGGGAGAGAGACAGGGAGAGAGAGATTGCTTGCTCGTCCAGGATTAAGTGGAGGATAGAGAGGGATTACAGGCTGCTTTCCCGAGGACGCTTTGTAGTAAAACCACGTACATGTTGACGTACCGGTCCTGGCTTGGAACCTTTACCCAAATATATTTGAAGGGATGGTCAACAGCTGAAGTTGACCGCAGACAGAGGACCTCTGCGTGTGGACATCAGGGAGGGACCCCTGCGGACTCTGGCAAGGTAAGGTTAAAGTCTGACGGTGGATGGTTTGCTTTTTTTGATGAGCTTTTACTCTGGGCCGGTGTGTAGCGATCAGCTTTACCCCTCACTGAGCAGCATATCACCACAACATCATCCAATCTCAATCTCTCAGTGTAACTCCAGGCATGTATGGGTGCTTTATCAGACCGCAATGTGTCCCATTCTGTAGGTCTTGACCCATGCGAGAGATGTGAATAGAGATTATGGAATTAAACCGAATCCCAGTAAACTCATGATATGGTTTCTTACATGGTCAAGTATGGTTGAGCTCGGGAAGCACTCCTCTAGTTTCTGTCTCCTGTTACTCATGCCTGCATTAATCTGTCACTGAACCGATGATGCAATACCTTTAGAATAAGGATGTGACATCGTAGGTCAAGATAGAATGTAGGTTCGAACCTAACCTCAACCCTACCCTTAACTATCAAACCATGAGGGTACAGAGTGTCTTATTTGGTATCAGAGTTATAAACTGGGCTGCTCTATGCTCCTCTGCCAGCAGAGGGGGTTTGCTAAGTGGCTGCATGACATTTAGTGGCCTTGCTTTCTGCTTCAATGATTAGTCATGTCCAGAAAAAAATAAAAATAAAATGGTCAAGACGTAGAACGAGGGATTAACTACAATGTCCTCCTTTCTAACAAATGAGGTAATAAGGTACGAAAGCTTGTGTGTCAGTTAGATAAGAACACACATAGGTGACCTAAGATGGATCCGTAGTCCACAAGACAATTAGCACAAGACAGTCATTTCCTATGATCCCAACATGACTGGAGTTCTGTGGTTCTAATATATTTGTATGTGAGCTTGTTTTGGTGAGCCCTCTGGTTTCTCTGCAGTGAGACCGGTGCCCTAATGTTCACCATGAGAGACGCGCTAGAAGCAGAGGAAGGCCCAGTCCACCAGCAACATGAACATGGTAGGACACACACACACATTCCTCACCTCATTATAAGATGTTTAGATTAGTAGCTCCAAGGAAGACTTATCATTAAAACAGTTTAATCAATACTCTGTCTGTCCTGAACCTTGAACAATAATCACATACACACCACCCAATCTTAAACTTGTCTGCCAAAATGTAATCAGGGAGTCAGTTGGCTGAGCGGTGAGGGAGTCGGGTTAGTAATCCGAAGGTTGCCAGTTCGATTCCCGGTCATGCCAACTGACGTTGTGTCCTTGGGCAAGGCACTTCACCCTACTTGCCTGGGGGGAATGTCCCTGTACTTACTGTAAGTCGCTCTGGATAAGCGCGTCTGCTAAATGACTAAATGTAAATGTAATCAGAATTATCTTACTAGATTAAAAATGTGTGTGTGTGTGTGTGTGTGTGTGTGTGTGTGTGTGTGTGTGTGTGTGTGTGTGTGTGTGTGTGTGGTGGAAGGCCTAAGTGATGTTCTGCACAGAGTGGTGGAGGAGGTGAGGCAAGCGATCAGCAGAGATGTCAGTGGAGCAGAGCTGCTTCACAACCTGCTCAGCGCCCCCTGGCTGCATGCCCTCCTCAAGGTACTGCAGCTACTGTAGTGTTGTATGTATGTGTTATATGTGTTAAGTGTAAATCATGTCTTTGTTTGTACCTTCCTTTCTGTCTGTCAAAAAAAAGGCCTGACAGCCTTTTTACAACCCTCCCTCCCTCCCTCCCATTGTCCTTTCCTTCCATGGTTTTAATGATGTATTAATTTAGCCAACATATCATGTGTGTCCGCAGCTTGAGTCTGTTATGGCCTTTGACTGATAAATCCTGATCTCTGCCTTCCCAGGTGTATGAGTGCCTCCTGCAGTTCCGGACTCTTCTGCCCAGCCCCGTCCTGCCTGATGCCTCCAGCCTCTCCTATGAGGTCTGCCATTTAACACATTTTACTACTCTATTTTGCTTGTATTATATACAGTATTATATCATGTATTGCATGACCATGATATATGGATATGCCTGTATTGACGTGTATGTGTTTGCCTGTGGCAGGTCCTGCTTAGTCTGAGTGCTGTCCCAAGCCCCTCTGCTGAAGCCAGGGAGCTGTTCAGTCTTCTGAGCAGCCCGCACCTGCAGGTCAGTCAGGGGAGGGGACACAGGAAAGGGGAACTAAAGAACAGCACGTTACAGCATCATCACTGGTGTTTTAGCCACTCCACAGGCATAGTTAACCTGACTCGGCCTGTGAGCATCCCCTGTGTGTCTAACCAGCTGTCCCCCCCCCCCCCCACCACCCCCTCCAGGCCCTGCTCTCAGCCCACGACACGGTGGCTCAGTCTGACTACGAGCCGGTGCTGCCTCCCCTCCCTGATGACCTGCCTCAGGACGAGGAGGCCATGAGAATCGTCTGTCTGGTCAAGAACAAGCAGCCCCTGGTGAGGCCCCGGTCACTCCATCATTCAGATATGATGGGAGTCGAACCCTTGAGCTTCTCATCAGATGTCTGGTTGGTTGCTTCTGCGTTTGTCTCTCTGATTGCCTCTTGCAGCTCCATGCGTGGTCGTTTGCAGCTTTTTTGTTCATATCATGGTGACATGGTCTTTACTTTGGGTTACTTGCCCTCCTCTGCTTTTCATGCTTCGCTCCTTCATCTAATCTTGTCTCGAATCTGTCTGCACGCTCAACGTACACAGTACATCCGTAAAGTGACCCAACCCCTGTCTTTGGCTCGTAAGAATGGCGGAGGGGGGATACGCAGTCGCTGGAACAGCCTACGGAGACTCACCCTGGAAAAGCTGGTGCCGGGGAGGAAGGCGTGGTCGGGGGAGGAGCTGATAGACAGGGAGGGTGCGGACAGGTTTGCCTCGACGGGGCTGCTGCCCCCCCTGCTGCCTGGTCAGACCCGGCCCCTCCCCCGCTACGAGGCCACAGGAAGCTGCAGGTTGTGTCGACAAACTGGCCAGCTCTGGGGCCTCAACCAATCAGCTCCCTCTGTCTACAACACGGCACGTGTTGGTAAGAGGAGGAACAGGAAGTGTTCTTCTTTAAATCACTCGATTACTCAGTAAAAAAAAAAAAATCTATTTAATACTCAGCTACTTTGATATTGACATGACTTCCATATAAAGTTGAGTTTGAATAAAGCCTGAGTTTCAATAGGTTAATGATTAACATCTCCACTTTCTCCTCATTTCCATACAATCTCCACATGCCTTTCCCTTCCCTTCATCCCTGGCCATCCAAGTCTGTAATGCTACCGAAAAAAACACAACGGAGCAAAAAGAAATGAATGGAACAGACAATGACAATGCAGATTATGCTTACCCTCCATTTCCCCTCCCAGCCTTCAGTCAGACCACACCCAACTCCCCCACATGCTATTCCTCCACAGGGGGGCGCCCTCGGACTGTCCCTACCTCGAGGGTAACAGCCCGGGCACAGACGGCACCCTCTAGCCCCATGGCCAAACGCACCAAAAGGCTAGGTACCGTCAACCGCTTCCACCGCCCCTCCTTTGATCTGACCAATCAACAACATCCTTCTCTGGATCGAACCGATCATCAGCGTCCTTGTCAGGGACCGACCGATCAGTGGAGCCCTTCACTGGATCTGAAAGATCAGAAACGTCCCTCCGTGGTCAAACAGGCCAGTGTGGACGAGCTGAGGTCAACGGTGCAGACGGTGACCAGCAGCATGGAGCACAGCACCAGGGACGTCCGCCATCTTGGCCAGAGGATGGTGAAGGCCACAGAGCTGATGTCAGACAGTGTGGAGGAGAACGCCCAGGCTCTCAACCTGCTGGCCGAGGTCGTCGACAAGCTGCAGGGCCTCATCGTCGCCAGTAAGCCCCCCGAGGCCCCACGGCCCAAACCCTTCCCTCCTCCCCCTGCTCGCTTTTACCGCTCCACCCCCACGCCCTCCTCCTCCTCCTCGCCCTCCTCTTCCTCCTCCAGCTCTCTCCACGGCTATGAGGAGGGTCAGTGGTCGACCCGAGGAAAGGCTTCCTCGGGGCCAGGCCTAAATGGGAGGAGCATGGGGAGAGGGCCTATCGTTGTCCCTCCAAAGACAGAACAGGCTCAGCTCTCCAATGGGACAGCATCCAGGCCAGGGGAAGAGCCCCATGACCACGACACCACAGGCTGCCTTTCTAGCAAGAAGCACAAAAAGAAGAAGAAATAGAGCAGGACATAGACCTGCTCACTTCCTGTCGTCTGCTTTGCTGAGATTTCCATGTAAGAGAGAGTCTTCTCTGATTGTTGCCTTCAAGGAGCATCTCAGTGCTAATACCAAAGAGAAAAATGGCTGCTTAAACATAATTTGATCTAAGGGTCTTGGGACCCTTGCCAGTGATGTTGCAAACGGTGAAAGGTACATGCTTAAAGACAGTGGTCAATCCTTCAATGTGTCTTGTTCCCTTGTTGTTCATAATTTCATACAATTAACCTACGACACCTTTTTGTCCGTCTTGCTCAACTCCATCTTTGTGTGACGAGTGTGTGAGTCATTGTCATCACAGTTCATCTTAAAGAGGTCTACCTCCTCCTTCATCTGATCAACTGTTCCTTAGGTTCCCTGCCACTGGCAAGATCATCTCAACTCTTCATTCCACTGCCTTCTAACCACCATCCTTTTGCAATTCACCATTGTGTTCTTTGCAACAACTTTTCCGGAAACATCTGTTTAATGCTCAGATAGGGTTTTCGAATCTCTCAAATGTTTGTGTGAAACCTCTCTATTCCAGGGAGCAACTATAAAGAAGGACGAGGACACAGGAGAGATCTTCATTGCCCGGGTAATCAATGGAGGCTTAGCAGATCGCAGTGGTGAGTCCTCAGATGTACTGTACATAACACTGGGCCACATGCTCTGGTCCCTCCTCAAATGTATGTACTGCACTGTACCATACTGTGTGTGTGTGCCTATGCAGGTCTTCTGCATGCAGGAGATTTGCTGGTGGAAGTGAATGGAAGCCCGGTGGAGGGTCTAGACCCAGAGCAGGTCATACAGATATTGGTCAGTCTTCCAACAGGCCACTTTCTCACAACAGTTCGTTAACGCTCTTGTGTCACGGCTGTACTTTACTCACCGATTCCTCACACCTCTCCCAGATCCAGTCTGAAGGAACTATCTTGTTCAAAGTGATCCCAAACACACCCCGGTCAACCAACAGCCAAACTATGGTGAGTGGACACTTACGCAAACCTTTTGAAGTAGTCTTACAACAACTTAACTTCCCCTAATTTTACAGTATAGATGAATGATGAATGCCTATATCCACCAGTCAGATTGCACTGTCTTCCTCTGTCTCTTAGTTGCGTGTGCGGGCCATGGCAGACTACTGCCCCCAGCAGGACCCTGCCATCCCCTGCCCTGATGCAGGCATGGCCTTCAGCAAGGGAGACCTGCTGGAGATTGTGGACCAAACTGACATCCACTGGTGGCAGGCCAGGAAGCTTCCCAGCATCACTTCCTGTGCTGGCCTCATCCCCTCCACCAGCCTGCTCAAGAGGTCAGGTCACATGACTGTGTTTTTTGCCCATAGGTTGGACGGTGTCCACACAAGGTTCATCATCATAACGCTTGAGATATGAAATTCAACACTGTTGAGTGTAAATATTCAGCAGAAGCCACTATCTTTGTGATAAGTGTGTTTGTGGTGAGTGTGTTAAGTGTTTTCAGTCATCTGATGTTCCTCCATCTGTCTCTCGTCTCCATTGTCCAGCAAACAGAGGGAGCAGTGGTGGTGTCAGCCATTTCAGGCTCACACCTGCTCCAAACCCTGCGGTAAGTAACTTCTTGTTTTATTCTGTCTCAAAGTTAACACTTCTTGTTTATCCCAGTTTCTGTCAGTCAAGTTTCAAATTTTGAAAAAATATTTTGACCATCTAACGGTTTCCTTTGTCGTCTGTGCTGCTAGTGAAAATGCCTGATGATGGCAAAGGTATGTACTGCGGAAAAAGAGAGATAGATATGCTGGCTAGCTGGGCTCAGTGGTGTGTTGAATTAATGTCATGTTCTCCAGTGCATCTGAATGACGCTTCTCTGTCTAATTCAGTTGTGTCTGTGTTTTTACTTCCAGAAGAGGACACAAAGGATGCTGATGACAAATGTATTAAAGCAGGTAAACTTACATTCATTACTCTGTTCTAGGACATCCATCCCATTGTCATATTGATACATTCAGAAGGAGATACTGTTGGTATACAATTACATCTCTTCTCTTTTCTCCATAGATGAGGAAGATTTTGATTCTGGTAGGTAAGTCTTTACGGACTCACATAGAGAGTTCAGATATAGTGTATAAGAATGAAGCAGAAACTAATTGTCAGCATGACACCATTATTAACCATCTTGTATGTTGCCTTGTCTTCCTTCTCGATACTGATACTCTAGAGGATCTCAGAGAGGGTAAATATGTTTGTTTATTTCAGACAAGAATTACCAATTATTTGTATTACCATGTTTAACTCGGTCACTAAATTGCGAATACAGAAATTATTTGGATTAGTCTGCTGGAGTGCGACAGTCATGTGATCGCACCTCTGTCTTGTGTTACCTCCACAGAGGAGGCTGAGTCAGAAAGCAGTGTGGATGGCATCTATACCGGTAAGCTGCCTTTATTGTTGCAGTGAATACTGAACATTCACACACAGTTGACTTCTGTGAGGTGAAAGGTCACGGTGATGATGAGGATGTTCTGTCCCAGCTGGTTTCCGGCGTAGCTTCCGGATGTGGAGGAGGACGGCATTCAGGAAGAGACGCCAGTCCTGCTACTCCTGCTCACCCAATAGCAGGGTTCTTACCAACCCCTACGAGGAAGTGATGACCTACCAGCGCCCCCCGCAGGACCCCCACCGCCTCATCGTCCTCGTGGGTGAGAGAGCCTTGCTGGGGTTTGGAGTTTGTGACATGCAGAGCTCACTGGTGAGGTGAGGTGTGGTGATGATGTGCGGTTTCTATCGGCACTGTAGGTGCTTCTGGTGTGGGAGTGAACGAGATGCGCAAAAGGCTGATCACTCTCAACCCAACAACCTTCCAAGGACCAGTGCCTCGTAAGTATGCCATACGTTACTTTAATATTAACACGTCATATGTAGGTACACTGTTATCATTTCTCTTCCTGTGTGTGTGTGTGTGTGTTTACCATTCCTCTCCAGACACAACACGTCCACCCAAAGATGGAGAGGAGCCCGGGAGAGAATACAATTTCATCACCAAGGAGCTGTTTGAGGACATGATCTCCAACCACAAGTAAAATGGATAATTTCAACGACAGGGTCCATCTCCTGTGTCTTTTTCCGTTTTTGTGGCGTGACCCCCCCTGCCTATGGTCTGTGTCCCCGGCCAGGTTCCTGGAGCATGGGGAATATAAAGGCTACTCGTACGGCACTAGCTCTGACGTGGTCAAGGACGTGCTGAGCAGCGGCAAGATGTGTTTGGTAGACGTCGAGCCACATGTAAGTTCAGATGGATCGCAAGTAATGCGTCATAGTAGTACACCCCAATATCAGTGACATGAGGTTTGTCATTATCGAAAGAGGAATCCTTTCGTCAATAATTTGTCGGGATTTGACAAAACAACCCCCCCCCTACGTGTTCACCAAGTGACATATTACAAAGTCAGGTGCGTCTGCCATGTCTATCCGCTTGTGTCTTGTCAGAATGTCCAGTCACTGAGAACAAGGGACTTGAAGCCCTACGTCATCTTGGTGAAGCCTCCCGGTACGGAGCGTCTCAAACTGACTCGCAGGGAGGCCCACGCACACATCATCACCAACTACAACGCCAACCGGCCCTTCACAGTGAGACACAGCTCATTACTTTGCAGTCCTCGATCAGCTAGTAGTTTCTTTCTCCTCCGTGACGGCAAATGAATTTCCTTTCTGCCACAAACTCGCTTCCACCACTCCTCCCCATCCTCTCCCCCCAGGACGAGGACTTTGCGGAGATGGAGGTGACCACCAAGCTGATTGAGTCTAAGTTCGGCCAGTTCTTTGACAGTGTCGTGGTAAACGACGAGCTCCAAGATTCCTGCATGCAGCTGTTCACAACCATCCTGCAGGCCCAGGACGAGGCCCAGTGGGTCCCTGCCGGGTGGATGAGCCCCGAGGAGCCATGAACAGAACGAGGGAGAGGATGGAGAGGAACGATGATGCTATTCGGAGTGTTTCGATGGCTATTCGGAGTGTTTCATAATTCGATGGTAAAGGTGATGACACACCCTGACTGCCTTCATAATTATGTTCGACCACTGGTTCAAAGAAGGAAATGTTTTGGGATGACTATGGATAACTTATTTAATCGTATGGTAAGCATTTAAATAGATTTGACCCTTGACTTGACCATGTGTCTTGAGAATTGGTTTCATATGTGTGATTATGTGCCAAGCAGATGAGCCTGTTTGGTGTGTTATGTTTTGTGATCATAGCATATATTTAAATCAGATTCAGTTGATACCATTCTGATACTGTACCATGGACTTGTAAGGCAGTCTGCTCCTCTGGTATTGAGAAGAACGGTTTGATAACTGTCACTGTTCTGTGCATTATCATTTATTCAATTATATTATATACTGTATTTGTCTCATCTGAGTTAAGATCTGAGGTTGGGTAGACTTGTGAATAGTTGCATTGTGTTCTTTTTGCAGTTACACTAAATGGTATGTATGCCAGTAGCTTTTGTAAACCTAGTTGAATAAAGCCTTGCATTTGTTTATAAACAGGTGTGTATTTCCTTCAATAATACTATGAGCTTACACAGAACAAGTGCACTCCACACCAGACTAGTGTGTCCTGCAATGTGATCTCTGCCCGGCTAGTTAATCCCCCTCATGTGCAGATGAAGGTCTATGGGGGATTTAGCTCTGGATTAGGCCTCAGCCTCAGACCTGGTGTCGTCCTCTGTCCTACCACGCGTCCTGAGAGGTGGAGAAGCAGGTAATTCGTTCACACTTTCTTCTCAGGGATTGTTTGGGGGCCTTGTATGTGAGATGAACAGTGACAGTCATGGCATGAACATATCAAGCAGACTGGGACAGCCAATGGTATCTGCTGGACGTATCAGAAGGACTTAATGCTGCTGTGCAACAACAAACAACAAAGCACCATTTTAAGGATAATTTGTTTGTTTGTGAATTTGTTTTTTGTGACATAAGTTTATGTGTAACGGTTAACAGGATGACTGGGTTGTCGTTTTAAATCGGTCTTTCTGGCAGTTCTTAAATAAAATAGATTTTGGAACTTTGACCTTGGCATCTTTGCTTAGCCATCACTACAGTAATGCCTGTGATGTCATGTCTGTGTCATTGCATTGGAAACGGACCATACCTACCTGTCACCTGTCACCATGCCAACTGACGTTGTGTCCTTGGGCAAGGCACTTCACCCTACTTGCCTCGGGGGAACGTCCCTGTACTTACTGTAAGTCGCTCTGGATAAGAGCGTCTGCTAAATGACTAAATGTAAATGTAAATTGGATTAAGTCTCTTAGACCTAAAGATTGCAAGTAGATAGGTGGCGTCATCTGTTAAGATTCATTCACTAGGGAAGACAACAGAGACATTTTCAATCAGTGCTCTGTAACTTTGCAAAGACTTCAAAACGCATTCACCAGAAAAAAGGACATTTCTAGCATGGAAATACACTGAAAAAGATAAGAGCCTCTCTCTGGTGTGAGGTGGGGAAGTGGGAATAATAATGAGGTTTATATCACAGACCTGATTTGCCTTGTAATCCACTCAGGCCATATCAGAGTGCAACGCAGAGCAGCCCACCTGTGGCGCAGGCAGAGCTATATCTGGCATAGGGCTGATTTAAACCTGCTGAGGAGTCGTCTTTACTCCCCTGCCACTGCCAGCCAATCACAAGGCCCCGTCACAACCAAGCTGCTCATCTTCCAATCAATTGTAAGCTGTTTCTCAGGAGCCTTCTCTCAGGATGGACTAATGGGTCATAGCAGGCTGCAAGAGAAGCCAGGTGGAAGCTCTCCCCTGGGATCGATGGACTGTTGACAGACTTTCTCCTGATGCTTTTCTCTGACATGGTTGTTTCTTCTCTCCATGGTCGTGGTGGGACACAGTAAGGACAGTAAAGGTGGTGAGCAAATCTATAATGTATCTCAGATGTATGTCTCTGTCACGTACTGTAGTACGTTTGTTGTGTGCTGTAGATGGTCTGAACTATGGGATGGTGTCAGAAATGAAATGCCATTTATAATTCGGAAATATTACTTTTAGTTTTATCATAATCGGCTGAAGCCCTGTAACTTTACCTCAGCCGTCAAAGACCTGATCTAATTATCTCAAGCCGGAGATGTTACAATCAGACCAACAGCTAAATCCTTTTCAGTTTCATTAATTTCATTAAATAGCCCTGGCCTCTCCTCTCCAGACAAAATGCCACTCGCCAAAACCAAGAAGAGGAAGTCAAAGAAGGAGGCGAATGATGTGGAGGAGCCAGAAGGTGGGTGACTGTATGCTTTGTCTGGTGTCAGGCTGCATGGTGGAACATCAGAGTCATGAGTTTTTGTAGAGCTTTGGAACAGTAAGATGTTCCTCTGCCCATCACTTGTAATGGGCTTACAATGATCTTGCCACCACAAAGCCTTTTTAGGAATCTCACCACCAGCACTAAAGGAAACCTGTAATCTGGGTGTATGACCCTGTATGCCGTGCGACACACATTGTTTTTACTGCTGTTGCCCTCCATCCCAGTGGGCATGGAGCACGGTATAGAGATGGAGGGCCTTGCCAACCGCAGGCAGTTTGAGATCAGAGATCCCCTCACCCCAGAGCCGCAGGACGTCCCACCACAGAAGAGGAAGAAGAAAAAGAAGGCCCAGACTCCAGGTATGATGCCAGTTATCCCATACAGTTATACAGCAAATACATCACCTGGTGTGAATGTTTTAAGGAGAACCTGGAATGTTCATTATAAAGATTGAGTGACTGGTACAGTAAACAAAAGATCGGGAATACTCAAATGTACTGTGTTAACTCCTTCAGACCTGGAGGGGGAGCAACCTGACATGACGAACGGAGATGTGGTGGAGGCACACACAGACGAAGAAGTGACGAAGAAAAGCAAGAGGAAAAAGTGAGAGACATAGGGCACTGCCATGTACTGTTCCAGCTCGTGACTTATTGCATTATGTGGCACGGAGATGGGAGGGACGATCATGTCTTCAAAAACGTCCTAAATTGTCTCTTTATCACAACAGGAAGCCCAAGTTAGCGGAGATGCACTACACCAACGACCTGGGAGTGGAGGATGATGACATCATCACTGATCAATCCCCTATCCCCCAGCATTCCCTGTTCTCCGCCCCTCTGGGCCATAGCCAGCCTGTCAGCAAGGTGTTTGTGGAGAGGAACAGTACGTGTCTCCTCCCTCCTAAATCCAACACTCAGACTCAGTCACATCCACATACGGACAATGTAGGGAGGATGACATTGTGTTACTTTAAAGCTCCATTAGACTAATAGCCTTGTAAGTGTAGATGAAGGCCAGTTTCTAATTCCAACGATGCTTGAACCAGAGTTGTTACGTTCTCCGACCAGGGCGTTTTCAGGCCGCAGAGAGGGTGGACCTTCCCAGGCACACTGACCACATGGACCAGATAGACTACATGGATGTCCGGCCCATGTGGACCACCAGGGACGTAGCCATGAGGGTACATAGTGGCTTCAGGTCAGCAGACACCCTTCACTGAGTCTGAGTATTGTATTCTAATGTTTTCCCTTTTCTCTGCTTGTCTTTCTGTGTCTGTCAGAGAGGAAGAGCTCTTGACATTCAGCGTGTGTGTTCTCCACAGGGTCATTGGGCTGTTCTCCCATGGGTTCCTGGCAGGCTATGCAGTGTGGAACATCATTGTGGTGTACGTGTTAGCTGGGGAGCAGCTGACCACTCTCCCTAACCTGCTGCAACAGTATCACCCCCTGGCTTACCCCGCCCAATCCCTGCTCTACCTGTTGCTGGCCATCAGCACTGTCTCTGCCTTTGACAGGTAGCTACCAGCAGTGGTTGGTGTAGTGCAAGGGTGTGCAATCCAGCCAATCTCTTTTCTGTGTCTCTCTGGGACTATTCCTGTTGTCAGTAAACCATCTGACCTGTCTTGTGTCCAGGGTGAACCTGGCAAAGGCCTCCATGGCTCTCAGGGGCTTTCTCACAATGGACCCTGCTGCTCTCGCCTCCTTCTGTAAGTCACTGTTACATATATGCAGACATGGAAATTGAATATGAATTATTATGATATTGGGTTAATGTAGAAAAAACTACCCAAATATATATATATTTTTACAGTTTGTAAGTATATCCGCTATAGAAAATCACAATACAACTTACATACATACATTTGACATGGGCATAAGTTGTCATTAACCTAATCAATTGGAGAAAAAAAATATATAGGCCGGCATTATTATCCACCAGCCAAGCTTAAACTGTGGTATTACTATCAAAAACTAAGCCGATTATGAAGAAGGAGCCATTGAATAACTTGACAGAGGATCAGCCAACCAAATTCTGTTTTCTGTCACTTTTCAAAAGGAAGATTTACATACTAGTTAGTCATAGAGAGGTCTGTGTGTGTGTTCAGTCCATTTCTTTCCCTCTTTCCCAGTGTACTTCATAGCACTGATCCTGTCCCTAAGCCAACAGATGACCAGTGACAGGATCAACCTTTACCCCAGTGCTAATGAGACTCTATGGTAAGCTTCGCACACTGGTTTCAGGTGTCAAAACAATTGCAGTTCCAGCTCTGCATGTTGATGAAAGCTGCAGTCGCAAGAATGAGAAACATGAATTCTCTGGAATTTTACCAGTGTCTACCTATCTGCCTAGCTGTCTGTTTGGGAAGCATTAGAGTCTGCTTGGAACAGCCTACATTCTGTACCTATTATTTACCTGTCCCCAAGGCCCCCTGGGTCAGAGCACCAGATCCTGCAGCCCTGGATTGTGGTCAACCTTGTGGTGGCTCTGCTAGTGGGCCTGGCATGGGTCTTTGTCTCCACCAGGCCTGACATGGACTACACTGAGGGTGAGGACATGACACACAGCAAACTGGCACTCTGCACATTACACTCAAGCTGCTTCCATGGCTGATTTAAACTGTTTGGGATTGATAAACCGTGTCAAGAGCTGCCAACTCTTCCTTTGTTACCAGAATTTCTGATGGCGATGGAATTGGAAGAATACCCTAGACATGACGAGAGACTGGACCTTCCAGCCTGAACCCCTATGTTCCTTCTGATGTTTCTACTGTATGTACTGTTTGTGTTGGCAACATTGTCGTCTTATTCACTGTTTTAAATATTTGATTTTTTGTATCATACATACCATAGCTTTTTTGTATCACATAGACCATGTATATTCCGCAAAGTAATTTTATAAATACAACCATGTGAAGAAATGTAATCTGTGTTTGATGTGACAGCTTGTGCTCGAGTTTGATGCCGTACCAGAGCACAAACTGGGTTGGCTGCCAAGGGTTCACTGGGGGCATAGTATGATCACCACACTTTAAAAACACAGCATGCCTACTTTAAAATGTGTGGAGCCAGTATGGGCATAGGGGATTTGTGTGGGCCCTTATTTCCCACAACAGACCAGTACAGGGTCCAAATTGGCTTCTGTACTGGGAAAAACCAGTAAACACAAGTCTGGTGCAGTGTCTGATGTTAGATGTTGAAGTTAGACAACAGTTTTCAAATAGCATCTGATAAAGTTAGATGAACGTTAGCGAACTGTCCATGTCCAGTGATCATCTGTGTGTTGTTCTTACAAGCCATCTGCAGGGGGAGGTGTTGTCTCAAAAACATTGAGGAATCCCAGGGTTACTCCGTTCACAATACATAATTTAGCTCTTCATCTGTAACCCCTTGGATAAATAATTTGATCCTACAGAGTTGGCTATCCACATAACAATTTATTTTAAAGTTGTGAGCAGCAGTTCCCCTATGATAATTATCGAATATGAGTAATAGCCACCAGTTTGTCGTTCTGTTTTTAATCCTGAAAATTATTTATGAAGGTCGGATGTTCTGCCTTTAAAAGCTGTTTGACAGAACACCGTGGGCTTTTTTATAGGAAAGATCTCAAGCAGCTGAAGCTGGAAATTAGTTCAAAGAGTAGTGGGGGAAGTTGTAGGCTATACTAAACATTCTGGCATGGGGAGAGACAAATGGTGTGGTCCAAGAGTTAGTTCTTTCATACTTTATCACAAATGGAAATGTATATTTCTTAAAAGTATTGTTTCAACAGAAATTGATATGAAGAGCGCGAACACAAAGGCGGCGAACAATCCCAGTCCTGCATTTACTAGAGTAGTGTTTTTGAAGAGGGGAGGAAGTTGCTCTCCCTCACTCTAGTTTCCTGCGCAAAGGGAGCAGCGTTCGCTTGTGCACCATAGTACTGTAGTAAAAGATGTAAAGATGGCGGAGCTACAAATGCTTTTGGAGGAAGAAATTCCAGCGGGTCGAAGAGCTTTACTGGATAGTTTCACAAATCTCGAAAGGGTTGCTGAATACTGCGAAAGCAATTATGTTCAGGTAACGTATACGAAAACTGTCGCGTGCGTTGCTAAGCAATAAGTTAAACAAGGACTAGCTAGATAACATTAGCTAACGGTTTTCCACGTTTTAGGTTTAGGAATACAAGCGGATACTGTCCACGTTCAATCATACTTTTATCAAGCCTGGAATAGGAGTAGATAGGTTGGGAATATTACGCCTTTCAAATGTATTTTTTATTACCATGAAATAACTTACTGTCTCGTCTTGTTAGTTTACTAGCTATTGAGAAAGAACTCGGTCATTTGCAGTGGCTCGCGAGCTTGATAACAGATTTCTGAATGGAGCGTGCATTTTAGATCTCTATAATGTCAAGACTAGCAACCGTAGCAAGCTGTAGTAGGAAAGCTAACTGATATAATTAGCTAGTTGTATCTTGCACGTAATAGCTATTTTAGCTAGCTAAAACGTATGAAATATGCACAATGTCAAACTTATTTCTTAAAATAAAGGCGTATGCCAGGCTATTTGCTGAGGAACGTCGTTATCATTATCTCCAGTTTTCTCATCTCATATGCGACTCAAACAGTGGGCCTACATTTCGTTCACAAATTACATATTTTGCAGCAAATTGATGTTCCATAAATGTATGTCTAAATTGGTACTGTAATGTGCGAATGATTCATTACCATCGGTGGGTCTTGGCTTGTATGTTATAGGCTTTACATTGACATGCGCTTCACACTGACAGCTGAGCAGTGAAGTCATTAGTGATTTGTTGCTGCCTAGTAGTGCCTACCTTTTTAATAGGCTGCATTATATAACATATTGTCCCTTGCACACTGGTAGCCCAAAAGCTTTAATAAGTGATGTGAGGTACACTGTTGAGTGCTAGGGTATGCCAGATTAATTATTCCAAGTCACTGTAGTCCATTCTGTTGTTAACTCCTGCCCACTCACAAGCTGGGCTGGATAACTGTTCTAGCCCTCGTCTGGCAGGCAGGCAAAAAAATAAAAAAAATGAAGACACCTGTTACTTCCAGCTCTTCATGGCCACAGATAGAGATGGGGGAGTGGGGAAACTGGCAAAATATGTTCATGTCTTTTCTGCCAAGAAGAACTAAATCAAAGTGAATTTCTCTAACTGGTGCATACAACGGCCAGTTAGGTAGGGCTTTTTGATTTGAGCGAGACAGCAGGCTGTTAATCTCTGAAAGAGACAGTTTAATACCGTGATGTAATGATTATGATGATATGGGATACTTCAAGGGCATGTTGGGACTGTAGAGAACCATGTCAGGTTACAAAAGATCAGAAGTAACGACTTCTGCAGTAGGTATTATCTATTATGCTTATTATTTTGCGGTGGCTTTCGGGCTGAGTCTGTGGAGAACATGTCTAAAAGCCAGTTGTTGATGGGAGAAAGCGTTGTTGTTGTTCCTGGTGGCCTATATTGTAATGTTTTGTTCTCAAGGCATTCTTTTGTTCAACCCCACAATTGTTTTGCTTTTTATTGATAGCCCTCGGCTCTCTATTTCATTAGAGTTGCACAGTCTTGTTCTCAAGCCTAATAGCTAAAAGCTATTTGTGATTCCTTCAGTGGCAGACTGCTGCTTTGGTTTTACAAGGTCCCCTGTGTCTCACGGCCTGCAGCTCCACGCTTCTCCCTAGACCTGCCTCAAGTTCCCCCTCGGTCTCTCTTAAATATTTAGATTGTCGGCTTTTAGAACTGAAACACAACTACATGATTTAGCACACTACGACATTGTTACATAGCTTTTATCTGGAAAATGAAGTTCAAGGAGTTTGTTTATCTTAGTTTATTTCAGCACTTGTGTTAGCAGTAGTATACTACTAGAGCCTATTTGCCATTCAAAGCATAGGCTATATTAACTCTTTTGCCTTGCTTTGGAATTTCTAATAAAATATGCCCTTAATCTTAGAACATCTCTCTCTATCTTACTCTCTCAATCACGCTCTCTTTTTTTCAGTGTTTAAGGTGGCACACTGTACTTTCACAAGACCACCATGTATGTATCGCAAAAACCTACCCAATGGTAGCTATACACTACTTATTTCTACTCCTGCCTCCTGTTTTTTGTGTGTGTGTAAGAAAGCCTGTCTTACTAGAGCATGTGTAAACACAGACGACGTACACATGACTGCTTCCCGCTCACACAGGGCCCTGCCCCTGACATTTTCCAGCTGAACACTCAGCGGGGTTTGGCTCGAGGGGTAGAGACAGGCTGAAAAAGACAGGAGGGAGGTATTATGGATGAGAGATGCGGGACAGGGTCTGGAAAGGGACTTCAAACAGGATGCAGTTGTAGACAATGACACGTTGGACAGTCAAACGTAATGAGACATAAAGAAGGGCGAGCTAGCAGAGGAGAGCTGTTCCATCTCAAAATAGAGATGGAACAGCATGAGTGTCGCAAAGGAGAAAGACTATAGTAGTTGGGACTGACAGAAGGTATTAGGTTAGTTAGGGGAGTGGCAAAGTCCCCATTACCAGCTCGGCTGAAATCACAGTTCTTGTTGCTGCTCAACACAGATGGTTATGGTTATGGTTAGCCCAGAGTCCTCTCTCTCCTCCTCCCTTCCTCCCACTAGAGACTCCTTCAGGTGATTGGAAACAGCTGAATGCTGGGAAGGCAGGATGGAGTTTACTGGGGATTGAAGGGGAGAGAGTGTCCCTGCCTGCCTGCCTGCCTGCCTGCCTGCCTGCCTGCCTGCCTGCCTGCCTGCCTGCCTGCCTGCCTGCCTGCCTGCCTGCCTGCCTGCCTGCCGGGCTGTTTCTTGGGTTGAAAACCAAGAAAATGTACAATGAAGTGTAGGCCTTGCCTACATGGTGTCTACTAAAGGACGAATGTTTCAACTCTCATCACCACTATGGAACATGAGTAACCCAGATTAGAACAGCCTTTTCCCATTGTTGGTTCAGTGTTGAACTATGGATAATGAGATGAGGTTTGGCTTCACATTAAAGGTCATTTCCTCAACTTAATTAGGCCACATCCTAGAAATGTTATGGCTATATGTTTGTCTAATGCGAAAAGCTTGTATTCAGCTGCAGTTAAAGCAGTCTTGTTTAAGGACAGTATAGATGTGGAAGGAAGGCTACAGTTAATGAACCGGTAATACAAATCAGTACAGAGAAATTGGTGATGTATTTAATCTTTAATGTTTAAATGATTGATCAGTATGTTGAGACAGGGCTGGCGTGAGGTAGGCATGGTCTGCTATTTATTTATTTTCTGTGAGAATGTAAATACTTAAGATTGAGGCTAAATTAGTCTATGAATATGTCCACATGGAGCAGAGATGCTTTTGTCATTGTCTAAGTGATTATCAGAGAGTAAACATGATGATTGATGCTGTAATTAGAGTATTTTCCAAACCTGCCAGATGAAGTTCATAATGGGCCAATGCATCACTAGCTGTCACAATGTAATGGGATTTGCTGGCCCTGGAAGATAGTGATGGCCTGTCTTGCTTGTTGAGTGGTTAATGAGTTTAAGCCATGTGCCAGAAGGACTTATCTTCTCAAAACATGTAATTTTGTGCAGATTTCACCTCATTGAACCATGCTTCGAATATGAGTTTGAAAGCCGTTTGAGCCACATTTTATACTTTGTCCAAACTCCAGTTATGGAGTAGGCCAGTCTATTACCAAGATGTTGTTGGATGTAACACAGCTGCTGTGCCACACTGTCACACAACACAATCCTTTTAAGGCAAGGTTGGCAGTTGGCATCCGTACTCTGGTCTCCGACAGGGTCCAAGCAGACAGGAGAATAAAGAACTGTTCTGTTACTCCTGTCTGCTCCAGATGACTGGTTTATAATGGACCCAGCTGGACCGGAACCAGGAACAGGCTCTCAGGAAGAATCACAGACCACATCAGGGGAGGAGTAGAGAGGGAAAGAGGGGATAAATAGAAAATGGAGAGAGATGGAAAGAGGGACAGAAGACTGAGAGAAGGGAGACAAGGAAGAGTTGAGCTAGTCTGTTGTAGGGTGTTTTAAACCAGGAATGAAGGTTCAACCTTCAGTCTCTTCCTCTGAGATTGGAGCCCACTCAGCCACAGCCGTGTGTGTGTGTGTGTGTGTGTGTGTGTGTGTGTGTGTGTGTGTGTGTGTGTGTGTGTGTGTGTGTGTGTGTGTGTGTGTGTGTGTGTGTGTGTGTGTGTGTGTGTGTGTGTGTGTGTGTGTGTGTGTGTGTGTGTGTGTGTGTGTAGGTGTAGGTGTAGGTGTAGGTGTAGGTGTAGGTGTAGGTGTAGGTGTAGGTGTAGGTGTAGGTGTAGGTGTAGGTGTAGGTGTAGGTGTAGGTGTAGGTGTAGGTGTAGGTGTAGGTGTAGGTGTAGGTGTAGGTGTAGGTGTAGGTGTAGGTGTAGGTGTAGGTGTAGGTGTAGGTGTAGGTGTAGGTGTAGGTGTAGGTGTAGGTGTACGTGTACGTGTACGTGTACGTGTACGTGTGCATGTTCTGTATCAGTCACAATCAGCCACAGAACATTTATGTTCTGTGCCGCTCCTAAATGCAGAGTGAAACCGCCAGGCGTCCATCCATGGTTGAGTGTGGTTGTCTCCACCATGATGCCCTGCCCCTCGCTGTCCCCGGGCGAAAGAAAACGGGCCTCCAACTAGGTCACGACTAATGGAGCTTCAGTCTTCTGGCACAGAGAGGCAGGCAGGCAGAACGAGGGGGCGAGGGATGGATGGATGGATGGAGGGGAGGTAGGGAAAGGAGAAAAGAGAGGGATGGATCAGGAGAGTTGAGAAAAAGGAAGATGCGAAAGGGAGGAGTGTGAGTAAGGGAGAAACGGAGAGGGAGGGAGGAGAGAAGGGGGAGGGGAGCTACAGTGCTGGAACATTGTGCTGTCAGTATTTGTAACAGTCGTCCTGAACCATTTGAAATCTCCACGCCGCCTGCAGCCTTCACACACTACAAAGCGGTGGACCCCCCCCCCCCGATGTTACATTGTGAATGTATTTAATGCAAGTCCTCATTTCCTCTTCTCTCCTCTCCCTAGCTACAGCTTGGTGTTACGTAATGTAATGTAAAAGGTGGTGATCAGGCAGCAAGATCATTTTCTGTTCCTGACTAGCCAGACCCCCCCCCCCCCCCCCCCCCCTTTCCAAGCCCCAACACCGTAACCTGTGTTAATCCAGCATGGAATCCAATCATTGTTCTTAGATTGCTTCTCCACCCAGACTCTGTGTGACCATGTTCGTGTCTTAGGTTGATAACCATTCGTAGCAATTTTCTATAGCGCAACCTAAGCCTATAGCCTAACCTAATTCCAAAAAGACACAATCACATGGACAAATGAAGCTGTTGCTGTATTTATAGGAGGTGCTGCTTCCTTGCAGTTTCAAGTCTCCATTCTGTGGACATAGCCCTCTTCTCATTAACCAGCAGAGGATTGGCTGACTATTCAGGAACATATTGATCCACAGTGAGAACTGATGGGTTTTTGGCCGGAGTGATGCTCTTGTCATGCCACAGCTGTGAGGGTTGTCGCAAGGGTGGGTCATCTCAGCTGTCCCATTCCACTGATAGATGGCTGAGGGGACAGCAAGCTGCTTGCTAAGCTACTCATCATCACACAGCAGGGGTGATGCAGGGTGGGGGAGCAGAAGAGAGGAGCAGACCTTGTCCCCTCAAAATCCTCTGCAGGGCTTTCTTATTGTGCTTAAAGGCCCGGTTTGGAGTTTAAAAAATGATGTCATTTGACAGATGTTTTTATCCAAAGTGATGTACAGGGGGAGATTTGAACTTAAGATCTCTTGATCTGCAGTGAAATACTCCACCACTGAGCTAGGAATATCCATCCCTATTTCCCTCCCAGCTCCCTCCTGGTCTGTTCTCCCGTCCTCCATCTGAATCAGCAGGACAGATGTCGTCATTGTTGGACTGTTGTGAGGAAGGAAGAGGGGGGAGTCCAGGATTGTAGTGATTTGATGCAGCAAGCAGACACACATTGGTGTCACTGTATTTGTGTTTTCCTCTCTTTTCCCCCCTTTGGTGATGGGTGGGGGTGGTGGGTGTAGGGGGGTGGTTGTATTCATGCTGACCTACATGCCTGCCTGCTTGCCCCAGTTCAGACACATTCACTTCCACTGATGCTTGGCCTCATCCTGATGTAGTAGCTATGTTTAGCTGTGTGTGTGTCTGTGTGTGTCTGTGTATGTGTGTGTGTGTGTGCGCGTGTATGTGCCTGTGTGTATGTGTGGTGTCAGTCCCCCCGGTCCTGCCCAGGGACAAAGCAGCTGATTGAACCTAGCCGGCCTCTCTTCAGTGTGCGCGTGCGTGCGTGTGCGTATGGTCATGTGATCTGTGCTCTACAATGCTGCTTCAGTAGAAGTGCTGAGTCTATAACATTCCACCTCCCAGGAGGCAACAGGCTCCCTACTCATCCAGCCTGCCCCATTCACTACCTCGTTCACTCTGCCCTGTGTGTGCATGTCTCTGAGCTTGTGTGTGTGTGTGTTATCTGTCCCTCTCACTATGAATAGTTAATCATGTCTCTGTAATCGTCACAATGTTGTTTTAGTGCATGGCGACTGGACCCTTATTCACCTCATGACACAAGAACAGCTGGATTCATCAAAAATGCATAATGAACGATGATAATTTCCAGTCACACTAAATCCAGAGACAACCCAGACTATGCTCTTAGTTAGTTAAATGAGGTTTAAAGCACAGAGCTTCTACAGTACTGCAGGCTGCATGGTGGAGCTGCAGACCCACAAACAGATCAGTTAGGATAGCCGTGGTGCGCTGACGACGTCTGACCGAGCATAGAAAAGACACTGAGGCCGATGGAACCACTTCATCCATCACTGCTTTGTAACAATGAGAGGGAAGGCAGGCACGAACAGTCATCACTGAACCAGCAGCTGCCCTTGGATGAACTCTCTGGTGATCTCCCTGGCCCCTCCTCCTCTCCCTGCAGTGTCCAGACAAGCAGCGTGCCCTGGAGGAGACCAAGAACTACACCACCCAGTCTCTGGCCAGCGTGGCCTACCTGATCAACACTCTAGCCAACAATGTGCTCCAGATGCTGGACATCCAGGCCTCGCAGCTGCGACGCATGGAGTCCTCCATCAACCACATCTCGCAGGTAGGAGCACGGCAAGTAACACACACACATATACCTACCATAATGGGGTTCACTCATGTTCCAATTGAATGCACTCAACACCCGTCATATGATTTCTTTCTCTGAATCTCTTTCTCCCACTTTCAGACGGTTGATATTCATAAAGAGAAGGTGGCGAGAAGGGAGATTGGTATCCTGACGACCAATAAGAACACTGCCCGCACCCACAAAATCATTGCGCCAGCCAATCCGGAGAGACCAGTGCGCTACATACGCAAGCCTATTGACTACAATGTTCTGGACGACACCGGCCATGGAGTCAAGGTAGGCTGAGGGGGGGGGGGGGGGGGGGGGGGAAGGAGAAGCACACTGTTTAGCTGTTCGTTCTTGAAGCGTGTTTTAACAATGAATCGTGGTTCTGTGTTGTGTACGGCATGCTTAGAGCACTATAAACTTTTTCTTTCCCTTCTATTTGTTTTCTCTGCTCTTCCAATGGGTGATGGTTGGCATGACTCAAATCACTAACTTCTCAATGCTCTCTCTCTCTCCTCTCTCTTTTTCTCCTGCTTTCGATCATGTGTATAGTGGTTACTAAGGTTCAAGGTAAGGACGCGCCATAGGGCCCTTTTTGAACATCCAACATGCACAGACAAACACACAGTGGCTCTCCATACATGGGCAACTGCTGTGGAGACGACCTGTCACTGAGAATGTGTGTCACGTGTGTGTCCTGATTTATAACCCTAAACTATAAGTGTGTGTGTGTGTGTGTATTGTGGTTGTGTTGTGATTGACACGTCCTCGTCTCCTGCAGGTCAGCAGTCAGAACATGAAGATGGGCGGGGCTCTCCCCCGCACCACGCCTCCCACTCAGAAGCCCCCCAGCCCCCCTATGGCGGGCAAGGGCACCTTGGGGTATGTGAGAACTCACACACACACATGCACACACACATGCACACACGACATGATCTAATCTATTTATTAGGCTGTGCTATAGTCTGTATGTCAGTTGTCGATACATGTACATGTTTTCATTGATTTGGATGAACTGTTTGCAGGGTAATGCTGCTGCCGTCTCTCTGTGAATGTCCATGACGACATGACAAGTGAATGTATTTGGGACTCGACGTGAATTCCTTGCAGGGTTAGCATGACGTCATCTCTGAGAGCTTCTTGCTGTGATATTATGTTGTCTCTGTGTGTCTGCTGGGGGCAAGAAGTTGTAGTAAGGTGTCAGTGGTTACAGTTACGATAGGGAAGTGACAGTTTTCATCTGAGCTGTTTTCTCTTATCAGTGACAACTCAATTGAGGCTAAGCAACCATTGGGATTCAACGGTACTTAATTTAAAAAGTGCTTTCGTCCCTCAAGGGGAATCGGAATGACTAGTGTTTTATCTGATCTCTCCGGCTACCAGGATTTACTTTCATCATCATCCAGTTATCTCTATTTTAGTCACACCTCTTCTATGTGACTGTTTACAGAACTCACTATAACACGCACACAGTAGCCAGATGGCTCGCAGGGTGACTTCCTGGATGCTTCCTGTCCAGTGTGTTTGGAGCCAGCTGGCCACCTCTCCCTCCCCATTGGCTGCCTCTCTCTTCCTGCTCCCTGCTTCCACAGGCATGCTGGGAACACAGCGGAGCATCCTGGCTCTGACCATGGAGCACACAGCCTTGCTCCACCTGGACGAGCAAGGCCAGAACTGTCCTGCTGGGCATGGGCTCTCCACTCACATCAGAACTACTTCTTTTCTTATACGATCTCATAAATAGTTTTTTTTTCTCCCCTTTCTCTTCCAAACAGGTGACCAACAGGATTTGACATTACTGCTGTTTTATTTTGTGGTTATTTTAGTTGACAATCCTTTACCTTCCATCCTCCCCCAAATCCAGCTGTTGTTAGTATGGTTGATGAGTTGTCACCGATTCATAGGGAGAACAGAACAGTCCACCGATGAGCTACCGAGAAAATGATCACTCTTGAGCCAACATCATCAGCTGTGTCTTCCCCCATTCGGGTCCAAAAGGCCGTTCCACACCAGCCATGTCCATCTCTTCATCTGTCTTCTCTGGGTGTTAAACTTCCTTCCTGCCCCTTCCAGGAGACACTCCCCCTACAGGACGCTGGAGCCAGTGCGCCCGCCCGTCGTCCCTAACGACTACGTTCCCAGCCCCACACGCAACATGGCTGTCGCCCAGCAACCCAGCCCCGCACGCACGGCCACCCTTAACCAGAGGACTCGCACGTACAGGTACCGCTACTCGCCCTGCTCCCACCCCCCCTCGCCGCCTCACCAAACCAATCGCAGATTCATGTACCCAGGATGCATTGGGGGGCCTTCGTATGGCCATGACAGAATGGAAACTGAAAGAAGCAAGGAAGATCTGAAGAGTGGGGGTGTTGCTCAACACTGTCAGACTGGAATCACTTTTTCCGCCATCCTCCCCCCCCCCCCCCCCCCCCATCCCCCCTGCTGATTTGCCTCCCCCTGGTCTCTGGCTTGAGAAGTAAGAGGGACCGCTGTCATCGAGCCTCGTCTTTTTCTTCCCTCGTTCTTGTGAAGCTGTGCCCTGAATGACTGCAGAGTTTTATATAACTGATCCGTGCCCCCCCCCCTCCTCTCGTCTGTTGGAGTCTCCTGTCCTCAGCTCTGTCCAGAAGGGAGGAGTCGTCCTGCCACAAGCTTGGAGATCTGACAGAAGGAATGTGCTGATTGGCTTATTAGTCTGCTCTCATGTTTCGTACCATCCACATGGTCTGGAGATCTGGAATGTTCCATGTGAGCTTTGAGCCAGAGGAAAGCAGGCAGTGCCATAGAACACACACACCCCCATCTGCCTGGCAATCAGCAGTGACTCATCTCTGAACAGAGATCAACTAGATGACAGAATTGAAGAGGGAAGTCACAGACGACCAGAAGTTTTAACTGGGAATACTACAAAGTATTTTCTGAAGAATCAGGAACATTTTCAAACGCAGAAAGCACAAATGGAGGTTGACTGGCTTGGACTGATGATGAAGCTACAATGTGCGCCAGAGTGAAACGCAAAAGCTTCTGCCCAAGAGCGACGTTCCCCATCTATTAAAGCCCATGAAGTATTTATAGTAGAAAGTCTGTTTAATCTGCCTTCATAGTCGCTCCTCTTTCATAGCAGTAAATACGCATCCTTTCTTTTCTCGCCTCACCCCTCTTTCCAAAATACCTCTTTTGTATTATATTTTCTGTTTGGTATTTTATTTCTGTCTAATTGATCCTGCTTTTTTGTTCAGCTTGGCATCGCCGCTCTCTCTCTCTCTCTTTTGCTTTTCTGAAGACTCATGCTCTTTCTCCTCAGCGGTAACCTCCATCCTCGCCGCATCGACTAACAAATGCTCTCTCACTCTTTTTATTATTTGATTTTTTGAATCCTTCACTCTTAGAATTCGCTCGTGTGTCAGCACTCGAGAGGGCTTTCTCATTTCTTGGGTATGATGAATGACATAGATTTTAATCAACAAAGCAGCCAGTGGGTACTGTAGAGACCGCGTGATAGGCACTTGGAGTGCCTGGGATTCCGTGTCGCGGGTCACATCTTCACAAGATTTACTACCTTACCTCTGTCACAATAGATGGGCCGTTGATGTTAACATGCACGGTGCGTTCCTATATTCTCTGTATGGGAATCCTAATGGGTTTCTACTTTGAAGAGTTGTCTCCAGCGCCTGTGTGAATGTGTGAGGAATGAGAAAGCTCTCAGAGAACCTACTGACCTAATCAATCACCCATAGGGGGTCTGGAACCCACCTCAGCTATTGCCTTCCAGTCATTGCCTTTTTTTTCTCTGTTCTAGAACACTCCGCTGCTCTATGCTGTCTGTCTGCTATCTCTTCACTCGATCATTTACTGATGTTATTGCTCCAGAACCTTCTAGAGCTACCTCTCCTCCTCAGTCATACCTTTTCGTTGTCATTGCTCTAGAACCTTCTCTCTCTCTCTCTCTCTCTGTCTCTCTCTGTCTCTGTGTGTCCATAGCTGGCTTGTTTCTAACTCAGCAGAGCAGAGAGACAGGATGTGTAGTGTTGTTGTGCGTCTCACTCTGGTACGTGTTCCCATGTCTCTCCTAGTCTGTGTCTCACTAGTGTGTTAGTGTTTTCTGTGACACGTGTCTTGTGTCAGTGTGGGTCCAACAGTGGAGCTAGTGCTTACTGTGTGCGTGTGTGTGTGCGTGTGCGTGTGTGTGTGCGTGTGTGTGTGTGCATGTGTGTCAGCAGTGGAAGCAGTGGGGGCAGCCACCCCAGCAGCAGTCGAAGCAGCAGTCGAGAGAACAGCGGGAGTGGCAGCGTGGGGGTGCCCATCGCCGTGCCGACGCCCTCCCCACCCGGAGCCTTCCCAGGTACACACACCCAGACGTCCCTCTGGTCACCCAGCCACAACGCTTCACTGGGCTGCACCAACGCGCCTAACAGGAATGCTAACCAATTAACATAATTCCCTTTGAAGTATTGGTCATTTGTTATAGAAGTATTACTTTTTTATCTATCTATCTTAGTATTTATTTTATATATAAAAAAACTATTACACAGGGGTACGTGTCTACTTGAGCTTTCATAGCAGTGCCTTCTCAATAAACTAGGCATGTTTAGACTAAAGATCCTCAGGGTTTAATAAATGGTTAAAAGTTGTCATTAGTGTGGAGTGAGTAGCTTCACAGACTCCCCCTCCCTCCAGCTCTGCTGACCTCTGCAACACTGACAGCCTCTACCCCCACCCCACCCCCCCTCAGCCAAACCCAAACATCTGTGTGCCGTTCTGACGTGCTGGTGTCCTCTGTCTCCCCCTGCCCTGTCCTCTCCCCTTGTTGCCTCCCGTCTTCTTAAGCCTCTACTTCCGGGGTCACAGGCACCTCTGCTACGCCACCTAACTCCGCACCACCCTCCTCCTCCTCCTCCTCGTCCTCCAGCACTGCCGCCGCAACCCCCGCCCAACCTAACTCCCCACCCGCAGCACCCGACCCTTCTCCCCCCACTAACCCCGTCCTTGCATCCGAGGGTCAGTCGGTTGAGTCCGAGGCCCCCCCTTCCTCCCAGCCCCCCCTCTGTGCGGCCACTGCTGCAACCTCCACCACCACCCTTGTGCCAGGTGAGTGTGCCCCCCATCCCTCCCCATCACCCCCTTCCCAGACCCACCCAGCATCACCCGCCCCACCTCGTCCTCGCCCACTCCCATCACCCGCCTGGAAGAATGCAACGTTCCAGAAGGAGAGTCAGCCATTAGCATTTCTGTCTGCAGCATTGTGAGCGTGAGCCCCCTCATTCTGTTTCAATGGCTTACACCCTCCCACTGACAGCCCAAGTCCACACTCCTGCCTTCACACCTCATCAGGCTCATTTCATCTTGCATGTTCCTGGTGCTTTGAAGCACTCTTGTATCTCACCCAAGGACATGTTTTTGCTCATTTAGATAAGTTGAAACAGGTGCCTACAAATCCCAGAATGCAAGAGGAAGAAACTAAGGGCCGTTGGGGAGGATTAAATACAGTTTTTTGCCAGATTGTATAACTGTATCAAGTTTACAGTGTGCATATTCCAGATATGGTACCTCTTAAAAAAATATTAAGAAAAGAGAACTGCATCAATTGAGAACAGGTACTGTTTAACTGCTGTTGTGTGTTTCCAAGATGGTTGATTCCCTCCTTGTCCTCTAGGTGGCATGGTTCCCCAGTTCTACAGTATGAACCGACCTGTCCCCAGACAGACCTCTCCCCCAGTGGGGGGGTCTCTGCCCTATCGTCGGCCCCCCTCAGTGACAGGCCAGCCCATCCTCCCTCAGAGCCAGAGCCAGGTCCAGAGCCCCAGCCAGCCCAACGGAGGGCCTTACTACAACCAGAGCCCAGGTAACTCTCCCACCATTATGACACTGCAAGACTACAAGTCCCATGAGTCATTCACATGCCGCGCCTACAGCTAGGCCGCCCAGCCCTCTCTTGTGGGGGATAGGCCCCCGGACCTTCTCTGTTCCTCCTCACCACTAGGATCTCTGCAGACATGTAGATGTGCTGGGTGATATAGAGTTACTTCTCCATCCTCGGCATCAGTCTGCCTGCACACTAACCGTCTCCTCTTCTTGACCTCACCTCCATTTCCTTCTCCTTCCACAAAACGATTCATCTGTCTGTCTTCCTTTTTTCTACTTCCTTCTCCTTGGTCCCTGTTCCACCCTCTCTCTCTGCTCCACCCCTGCTTATGTGGCCCAGGCTCGGTGGCTCCCCCTCCCCCCTCCATCCTGCAGATCACCCCCCAGCTCCCTCTGATGGGCTTCGTGGCTCGGGTTCAGGAGACCAGTAAGTGGCTTTCAGCCTTCCCATAGCTAACAGCCCGCCCCTCTGCCGCCATGCACAGACAACCTCTCACCTTCTGGTCCTCCCCAGTGATGATCTTAACACCACTGCTGATGTGATATGGCACGAGGAGTCGTTTTTTCTCTCTCTCCCAAACACGACTCATTGAAGAGAGTGTGAGTGTGTGTGTGTGTGTGGGAGAGAGTCCATGTGTGCATGTGATGGTGTCTTTTGGAGTTCCCAGCATGGTGACTTGAATACTGCATGTCCCTGCCATCCAGGCTGCCTCGGGAGACAAAGCACGTTCCTTTTCTAGTGTTCGTTTTTAGATGGGTGTGTATGTCTTCCGGTGTGTGTGTGTGTGCGTGCGTTCTAATGTCCCCCTCCTCCCCCAGTCTCCGACGCGCCCCCCCCGCCCCCCCCAGCCGAGGAGCCGGTGTTTGAGGAAGTGGAGCCTCTGCCCCCTCCAGAGGGCTACGAGGAGGAGGAGTCAGCCGTGGTGGAGTACAGCGACCCCTATGCTGAGGAGGACCCCCCCTGGGCCCCACGCACCTACCTGGAGAAAGGTACACACACACACACCTACCTGGAGAAAGGTACACACACACACACACCTACCTGGAGAAAGGTACACACACACACCTACCTGGAGAAAGGTACACACACACACACACACCTACCTGGAGAAAGGTACACACACACACCTACCTGGAGAAAGGTACACACACACCTACCTGGAGAAAGGTACACACACACACACACCTACCTGGAGAAAGGTACACACCTACCTGGAGAAAGATACATACACACACACACACCTACTTGGAAAAAGGTACACGCATACACACCTACCTGGAGAAAGGTACACACACACACACACCTACCTGGATAAAGGTACACACCTACACACCTACCTGGAGAAAGGTACACACCTACCTGGAGAAAGATACATACACACACACACACCTACTTGGAGAAAGGTACACGCATACACACCTACCTGGAGAAAGATACACACACACACACCCCCAGTCCCTCTCTATGTCTTAGCTCTACCATTGTCCATTTCTCTCATTCCCATTCAGAGTGTGAAGGGATTCTTGTAGCGAGTCAAGATATCTGCTGTCAGATCAATGTCGGCCTCAATCTCTTTATTTGATCTCCTATTCCTCCACGGTCTTTTTGCCTCAGATAAAGCACTCTCAGATCTGTGGTTATGTGCCTCTCCTTGCGGCGGTAATCTCTGCCTACACACAGATTAGTCACGTATGACAGTAATGAGCACCTGCGCCCCCTCTAGTGGTGGCCATCTACGACTACGCCCGGGACAAGGAGGACGAGCTGTCCTTCCAGGAGGGCGCCATCATCTACGTGATCAAGAAGAACGACGACGGCTGGTACGAGGGCACGATGAACAACACCACCGGCCTGTTCCCTGGCAACTACGTCGAGTCCATCATGCACTACGCAGAGTGAAGCCCCGCCCCTGTCTCCCCCCAGGCCCCTCCCACAGCCTTGTGGCGTGGTGGACGGACTTGGCGTCAGTGGGATTGATGTGAATCGTGTACATGCATGGGGGAGGGTGGGGGGAGGGGTGTTCAGAGAGATGAGGGGATGGAAGAGGAAGAACGCTGCAGAAGGACTCTTGAATTGGTGGGGGACAACAAGAGGAGAAGAAGAGACAAGACCCTGTTGCTGTGGTTTCCTGTCGCCACTGAAGGAGACATGGTACAGAACTACACTATTAAAAGTCAAAAAACGTGTCCAAAAAACTACAATAACAATCATTTGTGTGAGACCAGATGACGGACCCGGTTGTAGCGCTGTATTTCCTGTGTTGTGAGCGTGCTGCTGACGGCTCGTGCCGATGGTCCTCCTGTCCTGAGAAAAGCTGGTCTCTCTGGTCACACCTTCAACTGTTCTTTTCTTTGATGGTGGCCTGAAGTCATGTGGGGAGGGGAGGGCTCCTCAGAGCCCTGTGCTGTTGGTTTCTCGTTCTTTAGGACAGACACTACGATTACCAACACACTACGGCACGGTGTCTGCAGTAGCCTTCCCGCTGCCTACCAACCGGCAGCAGTTCAGCCCAAAAGTATTGAACTGTTCAGGTTATACGACTCTTAACCATTTCCTTTTGTACATTTTTTGGTATGTATCTTTTTCTTTTCTCGCTGGCTCTGAATATTCTGTACTAGTGGACCTAACCAGATTGCCTAGTGGACTATGAAGATGTTGTGTACTGTATGTATGTGCTTCTTTGACTGCATGCTTGCTAAAATAGACCTACCGGTTTCTTTCTTTTTTGTTGCTTTGATTTCACCAACTTGCTTTACTAAACGTTTTGCCATCTAGAAGATATTGTTTTTATAAGTGGTTATCGGTTGTTATATCCTTTAATACATAGTTTCAGTCAAACTCTCAGATGGTGTTGGATATTTTGTGCCATATTGCGATGTTGTATACGTGTGTGTGTGTGATTTACAAAACTGACCAACCATACCTTGGTTCAGTCCATGGTTTCACTTGTGGTTCCCTCACTAAAGGGAATGGGGACCTACAAAGCAGTATTTGATCCTTTTTTAAGAAGCATTCAAATATATAACATGAATAGAACTCACTTGCATTACAGATTTGACTGGGAAGTTGTTTGTCTTAATGCCATATTGCAAGAATTGTTTGACATTAGGTCACTACAGCAATAAAACTGAACTCCGTTTTGTTTTGGCAATAATACCTGGTAGAATGTGATGTCATCAGAAACTTACTTTTGTAAGCTATTGAGTAACAAAAGCACACTGTTTTTAGAGTGAAGTGAATGTGAGATGAGAAACCAAGAAAACACTAACTGAAAACTATATTTGTGTTAATCCGAATACGTGTATATTTGAAGGACTGTATTGCTATGACAGTGTTATATTTTGGGAAAACTTTAATCAACCCCGAAAAAGAGCAGCTTGCCAACTCTGAAGGCTCTGATGATGAAACCTACACAGGTCTACTGGGCTCCTCAAAGACGGCATCCATACAACCAGGTTCTGTTTTTGTGTTTGAGTTTGGGTGACACATGCTTTGACAGGGGATTTCCAGAACATACTGTGTCTGTCAAAATGATATGAAAAACAATAAAATGGGAACTATTGATACTTGATATTTTAAAAACCTGTACGTTTCTGTGATCTTATCATTTCTGAGTTCTTATCATCTTTGATAACTAGTATCCACAAGAAGGCATTGAACACAAATTGACATAACACACTAAATCACTCAGAATAAAAATACATTTCTTTCTTGTCTAATAGATGTTTTTAGTGTTCACTGTGCCTGGCAGCTCAGACGTGGTTACTTTGTGTTGTGTCTAGTAAACACAGACCATTCCTCAACCCTGACCACCAAAACATAACTATGTGCTTCTGATCATTGATATTCTTCCATACTTTCTATATTATGCACTCTACGCTGACCTGGATTATAGCATCTGCTAAATGAATAAAATGTACTGTAAAAAAGTATGTGTATACACAGGGCTTGGTTAGGAAACACCATGACGATAGCCCACTACCAGCATGACGTGTAAACATTTAGAGATGAGAAAAAATAAACTGTGGTATCCTCAGGCTGCATTATTGTATTGATTGAGCATGTTTACCTCCAGTGTGGTTACCCAGTGGCTCAACAGGCCAGAACAGGCCTGATATCAAACACCTCTACTGAGCTATCTCACGACACAAGCACCAGAAGAACGCTGAACAAGAACACAAGGGAACACTGGAGCTTTCAGAATTTCTTTCGATGCAACGTTTATGAATATTTATAACAACAAAAGTAGTTATCAGGTAGGTACAGGAGGTTCCGGAAGAGATATGACGTCGTCGGGACTGGTCTTGCTGGTTCTGCTGCAGTGCCTGTGCTGCTCAGGTGAGGATGATCAAGTATCGTGTGTTGTGTTTTCCTTGATAATGGAACATTCTAGAATTTGAAGTATGCCACAAAGTGTATAATTAACGGTAAGCAAATCCTAAAACCGGCCCCAGAGACGTTAGACACAATGCTACCCTATTTTTAAACAACTAACATATGATAAACATACTTTGTTGCTATTGAACAAACCCAAACTTGGGAGAAACCCAACCCAAGGTCTGAATTCCACAGGACCGAACAGATAGGTGACTAGTATGTCTTGTACCATCAGGTGTGCCAGTGCTGAGGTCCTCCTTTAGGCCCATGGCCCAGTGGGCAGTCAGAATGACACAGGACCAGATTAACCAGCGCTCTGCAAGACCCCGCCTGTTCAGGGTCGCCAACAGCGTCGTGGAACGGGTGAGTCTGCCAGACATCATAACAGTCTGGGGAGGACAGCCTCAATAAACTGCACAATAGCACCATCTTGTGGTTTATTTTGGTAATTTCAAAAGTAAACCAACCAGAACTGATGGCCTTTTGGACTTCACAATCCAACCTGTGCCATTATATGTACTGATAAAATAAGCCAATGATGAATAAAATATAATAGTCATTTTTATTTTGGAAAGATTGCCCAGGTGGATATGACCACCTATGATCTCCACCTGGACTTTGACGTCAGAGAGACCGTGTGTTCAAAAGGCTTGGAACCCTACCTGGATGTATGTCGTTTCAGAAGCAGGAAGCGACAGGTGAGCAGAATCCTCTCATAACATCAGTAAAATAATCTTTATCAGAGCTGAATTGACCTTAAAGAAGGGACTCAGGAGAAGGACGCACACTAACATTGTCGGCGCATCCTCAGTCAGACTGCCTCTTCTGTCTCCTGTCTCCAGATGGAGGTGTCCTGCTCCAGTGTAGTGCGTGTGGCAGGCCAGTTTAGCAGGCTTCAGAGTCTGGACTGCATGCCTGCCCAGAGCTCCAGCTCCGAGTCCAGCAGTGAGGAGATGATCATGTTGCAGAACGTCCAGATCTTCCAACAAAGCCCTGGGATTACTGTATGTGACGGAGCTCTCCGCTGTGCTCCCTATGTACTGTAGATCACTTTTCCTGTTGTTAATGGTCAAACGTAATGTCTCTGGAAATAGATGGACACACAGGAGGAATAAAGCAATACAAATTTCTTTCTCTGGTCTTTTCCTCCAACACAAACACACAAACGTTTATTGGTTTATTGATCTGAGGAAGTCAATCACATGAACCAAACACCATGATGTGCTGTCATGCCAGACAGCAACAACATCGTTTATCCGAATTCCGCTTGAGTGACTGTCAAACACCAAATTACGAGGTATGAGAGTTGAAAGACAACACATTTATCTGGAAAATTTGGCACTTCATGAGGATATCACTTTCCACTGATTGTTATAATAATATATTCACTTACTCATATTACTTCAAAAACCAAATCCCTTGACTACAAAGCAGGTTTAGAACAGTCCATTTGGTTGCTTAATTGCACATCTTTAATGATTAATTATGAATACTTTTCAAATATTGGTGAACTGAGCTACGATTGGGATTACCCTTAGTGTTAGACGGTTGTTTGTGAGAGTATGAACTGTCATATTTTCTTCCTCCAAAGCTGTAATAGCGTAATAATGTGGTTTGTATCATGGATTATTGTGCTGGCTCAGGAACCAATGGCGGTGCTCCTGGATGGTCAGCTGAGCTGCACTGTGAGCATAGTGGAATGTAGGTCACTGTGTTCTGACTCCTCCACTGACTGCACACATCACCTTCTGACACACACACGCACAAACTACTCAACTACTTGCATACACACACTCGACACTGTCAGAACCTCAGAAAAGAAGTCGTTGCAGTGATCCAGTAACTGTAGACATTTAGTAAACACACATACTACAAAAAAGACACATTTAGAAAGACTACAAAAAATGATGAGGTATGATTTGCAAATTTTTATTGTTCAGTTTAAATGCATTTTAGGTTTATGTCCCCGTTACGGCAGAGTATCTAAGAACGGCTCTGACTGACTTCAGGCAACTCCTCTGACCTTTAGACACAATGGTTTATTATCTCTATGTTGCCATGAAAATACTGAAGATCTGAAATGGACAATAGTTTGTAGCTGACTCAAAGCCATCAGATGTAGCAGATGTTAAGGCAGAGTTTTTCCACTCTGCACCAAAGTTTGACTAATCTAACGTCATGACAACAGTAGTGCAACGTGATTGGTTACAGAGATAGATTCTGACCTTGTCAGACTAATTGGCACGGGCTGCGTTCAGGAGGGCGATTTTCCACCCTCAACGTTTCAGACACGCCTCGGGATAGAACAGATGCCTACACGCCTTTCTAAACGTTGCAGAACGTTGCACCTTGCTGAACACAGTCCTAGTTTGAATTAAGACAGACACACCCACACACACACAGGTTGACAGAAGTTGTTCCACAGCCAGAGATGGTCTTCATGCTACAGTCTTACTCAGTACTACTAATGTAAAACCAGATGGGACACAGTGCCCACAAGTAGAGCAGTCCCCATCTTCAGACACACAGTACAAGAGAAGGCATTCATGTGATCCAACGCTCGTCCAACCTCGCTGACAGGATGGCTGTTGCGTGACCTGGGGGGTTCGTTCAGTGATCGAGCAATGAGAGGAAACATTCGCAGCGTTGTTTCTGACAGAAATGTGCTGGAGGGCTGTTATGGGGCAAGTCTTTCAATGCCACGGTGGTCCCACTTTTACGACAGTAATCAGAACCAACAGTTCTCAGTTTTAGCAGACACACGTCTGAGCATCTTGTAGTATGTGTTTAGTCTGTCGTTTTTAACGGTGCCCAGGATCTGACTCTGAGGCCCTTTCTAGGGGCAGGTTCAGGGTCAGTTGAGTGTCGTCCCTCTCAGGGTTAAAGGTCAAAAATCTGGAGAGGGTCAAATGGTCCTGGAATTAGGGACAGGGCCGAAGGAGGCCAGTAAAGCCAGGATCAGCAACTTTACAGACAAAAATATGTGACCAATAGAAATAAAGTGGGTTCAACCCACCCCCAATGTAACAGCCAATCCCAGAGGTGGACCTTCATTGTGCACCTTTTTATCTGAGCACCTTAAGAGTGTCATTGCCTTGTCAGTCATCTTCATCTCTCTACAGTAAAACTGCTGTAGGTTTTCAACCATTTTGGTGCAATTTGCAAACAAAAAATCTTCATTAGAATTAGCGTTAACACAATGCATCTGTACACTCTACAGACAGACAGACAGACGGACAGACAGACAGATGGACGGACAGACAGATGGACAGACAGACGGACAGACAGGGGATCTTGAGCCCCTCCCCCTGCTGCTCCCGCCCCCCCCCCCCCCTCCCCCAGTTCACTCACAAGGTTTAAAAAACAAAACTTTCAAATAATATTATCTTTCAGGTATTAAATAATCTTATATAAAAACACAAACTTAATAATAACATCCCCATTCCCTCCCTCCCCTTCATTACCCTAACATCCACATACATTTTTCTGTACACGCTCAATCCCCCTCTCCCCCTCCCTCCCCTCCCACACCCCCCAAACCGTTGCTAAGGTGACACCATGTCCTCTACAGGGCTCCATGCAGTACCAGTTATATTGCAGCAAGTTTCTTGTCCTTTATGTTTTTGTTTCTGTTTATATTCAATGCAAAGCGGCACAAACATGTGGGAAAGCTGATAGGTGGTCAGGCTTGCTTCTTTTCATTGGAGTAATCATGTAATAATAATAATAATAATAATAAGAATGAAAATCTGGGATTACAAGGAAGAGGATCCTAGCTCAGTCAGTCCAGGGTGGTTGCTATGAGGGGAAACAGACGGAGAGACAGAAAGAGTTCCGGAGGAGCTGACCTAATAGTCTTTAGATCCCCCCCCCCCCTGTCCTGGTTACTACCACTCCCCGGTTAGTTTGGTGCTTTGGTCCCGTTTGGGCGGGGCGGGGGGCGGACCGCGCCGTAGCGTTGCATAGCCTGAGATGTTGGCATGGGCGTAGCCTCCTCCGCTGGCTGGCCTGTGGTGGTCCTGCAGCAGCTCTGGGGGCGGCGGAGGCAGCGCCATATCGTCCATGGTCGCTACCGGCTCCATCTTGGAGGAGAGGCGGGAGGAAGTGAGCGAGCCGTGGCGCGAGACCGACTTCCTCTTCAGCGTCCGGTTGAGGTCTTCCAGGAAGTTGGGCTGCAGGGCCAGGTTGGTGCCCTTGGGGGACGTGGGGGGTATCTGGGAGCTGAAGGAGCTGTGAGGGTTGGTCTGCTGGGGTGGGGGGGACAAGGGGAGGGTCTCCTGCACTGTGTTGCTCCGCCTGTACACAGCTGCGGGGGGGGTCTTCTTCAGGGAGCTCGTTTTCCATGTCGAGGAGACAACAGGCGGGGTCTGGGGCTGGGGGTTGACCACCGCTACCTTGGGCGCCCCCGGGTGCAGGTCAGTCGGCAAGGGAGGCGGGGGGAAGAGCTCATAGTCGGGAGGAGGAGGGGGGAAGTAGTCGGCATCGGTCGGTGGGGGGGAGGGGAAGTCTAAGCTGGGCTGGCGGTGCTGTCCTGTCTGGAGCCCCTGCAGGGCCAGAGGCAGGTTGGCCAGGTTCAGCTTGCCCGGTTTGGGGGGCGCTGGGGGGCCCATGGAGGCATCCTTGGAGGGAGAGCCCGAGGAGGAGGCAGGGGAGGAGCCACAGGAAGATAGGCCTGGCTGACCAAATTTACTGACCAGGCTCTCCACCTTCTTAGGCCTCTCATCCTGGGCCTCGCCTGCCTTGATGCTGGAGTTGCGCTGGGGGGCGGGCGGGGGACCCCTCTTCCCCGCGGAGCCCGTGGAGGAGGTGGAGGAGGAGGAAGGGGACTTCTTGATGGGGGACCCCATCTTGATAGAATGGTGAGGAGGAGGAGAGGAGGACTGGGGTGGAGGTGGAAAGTCCAGGGTGCTCTCTGGTGGGGGAGGAGGGAACTCTGGGGACTGGGGGGCAACTTGCCCCCCGGGCTGCCATTTTGGCTTAGCTTTGACGGCTGGTGGGGACTGAGGGGGAGGAAATTTGGAGCCATCCATAGAGTTGGAAGGGGTGATGGAGGCCCCTGGGAACTGGTTGACGATTTGCTTGACCAAGGAGGAGGTGGGGGTGGGGGAGATGGGGGCGGAGAGGGGGAGGGTCTTGGAGGAGAAGCTGTGCTGCTTGGGCATCGTAGGCGGTGGCTGATTGGGGGAATGGCCTGTTGACAAGCTCTGCTGCTTTTTAAACGAGCCGTGATGAGGTGGGGAGGGGGAGACAGGAGAGATGGTCAGCCCCGGGCCAGAGGGTTTGCGGGCCGTCTGGGGAGGGAAGCCACCGGTGAAGGTTTTGGGTGGGGCAGGAGGGGGCAGGGTAGGGGACAGGGAGGACTGGTGCAGTTGTGGGGGAGGAGACAGGGCAGGGGGGGGGTGGGGGTGGAGAACAGTCATCCTGCAGGTCCTCCGGGGTGAATTCGTAGGCCATGTTGGGGAACTTCTGGGCCAGGAACTGTTGCAGGCCCGTGTTGCTTAGGGGCGGGTAGGAGAGCTCCTGGTCGAGGGGGGGGGGGAGGGGGCATGCCGTTGGTGTGCAGGTGGAGGGGGGGAGGCGGCTCTTGCTCCTCTGGGGGAGGAGGTGGGAGGTAGGTGGGATTGGGGCTCGGGGGGCCCATCTTCAACACTGCCATGGCCGAACCAGGGGCAGGCATGGCGAGCGGGGGCGGGGGAGGCGGGGCGGGGGGCACCGGGGCATAGGTTGCGGGCAGGGTGTTATATTGAGGTTTGACAGACTGTAAAGGAGGGGCTGGGGGGCCAGGGGGGCCAGGCTGGGGCCCCCCGGGGCCAGAAGGGGGTTTGTAATGGTTGGCAGACTGGGAGGCATTCTGGAGCCTGGCCAGGGTGCTGTACTTGACGTACATGGTGGGAGGAGCCGGCTGGTGAGTGGGGTTGGGGAGCGGGGGAGGAGGGGGAGGGGGGAGGAGGGGGCTCGGGGGGTGAGGGGGACGACTCGGGGGAGACGCTGGTGTAGCTGGTGCGGGACGGGGGGGAGGACTGGGACATTGTGGGCAACTGGAGGGGGTAGGGTCTGCTTATAGGGTCCACCCTCATCTGTAGAGAGAGAGAGAGAGAGAGAGGGACATAGAGAAAGAAAGAGAGAGATCATATCAGTAAGAAAACACGACATCAAAAATGTATGTTAATTCATGCCATGAATGAAATCTTGACATTTTCTGGTTCATTTGAAGACACGTTAGCATGATGCAATGAACACCAAAACACACACACACACTACAGCCCAGAGTAGAGCTGCCTGGATCACTCGATGGTCGACACACCATGCTCTTCACAAACCATGGTGAACCCATGTCTCTGGACCCGGTCTACAGAGTCCAACTAAGGTCCACACATGGTTGCACCACATACCAAGAGAAAACAACATTAGACCAGCAGTGCTGTGAGGTTAAAAACTCTATCACCCCCCCCCCCCCAACCCCTCAGTGACCACACCCTGACCACTCCTCAACCCAGTGAGGTAGCTTCTGTTAGTTTCAGATGGGGGTCACACGCAGAAGCCCACATTATGTCTTGCTTTTTTGAGGTGCACTTGATTTGATCTTGGCACTTGACCATTAAGGATGATTCCTTTGGTCCCATCGTACCATGCGAGCTAAATCAAGCACAGCTCGTGTACCGGACAGTATTTGACATGCGCGTGTTCGACCTGGGCCGCCTAAAGTCAACCCCGGGGGGATGAGAGAGACTTCTAGAACTCTGGTGTTAGAACACTGCGAGCGGTCACAACCCTGACCTCAGTCCCCTCCGGTGCACAGGGGCACCGCAGTCCGAAACTTCACCTTTGACCCCTGGGTGGAACAAGCGCAGAGGGAGAAGGGAGAGATGGGAACAGTGGTGAAGAAACACAACAGCAAGACACCACAGTTGCATCCAGGACCAGGGAACAGTTGCTGTCTCCCCTCCATCACCACCATATTCCAACACATACAGACAGACTTGAGGCGGTTAAGCCACACAGACACAGAGTAGGACCAGGTGCAGTCTGGGATACCTTGGTGGTGTCGTCCTGTGTTCCCCTCTTCCAGGCCTCAGAGAAGATAGAACTGACCACACTCTGGGAGCGGGTGTGGCCTGATGAGGTGGTCTCTGACACCCCACTGTCTGATTGGCTGGAGTGGTTGGACTGGGACTCTAAACAGACAAGAGAGGAGAGAGAGAGACAGAGAGAGAGGGAGAGAGAGAGTAGGGTTAGAGTCTGGTCATGAAGCGCCTGGATGGCAGAGAGGTGTCCACGGCCAATCAGACAGCAGCAGTGTGTTCTCTAACCTGGTAGGCTGGAAGAGCTGGATCCAGATTTCATGCTTGAGGAGGACAGGGAGGACCAATCGTAGGCAGCCTCGGTCCGCTTCATGGCCTCTTGGTAGTTCACGTAAAGCTGCTTCCCATACTACACACACACACACACACACACACACACACACAAACACACACAGGTAAACCAAAACACACAGACACGCACACACACAGATAAGTTATCCAGGGTTTCATGCGAAAATGTGCATACTATACACCTAGCACACAGTCCATTGGCTGACTAACAGACCAGAATACCACAGTGCAGCTAAACTCTGCCTAAATGTCAAAGGTCAAAGCTCAGGAAACATATCATCAGATTCTGGGTGGAGCTTATGTGCTACCTTGGCAATGCGTATACTGTTGATCCATTGGTGTAGGCTTCTGACATCATCACAGCACAGGTATTTGATGTACTGGGACTTCTTCTGGATCTGGGGGTGCTAAGAGAAACAACACAAGTGATAATGACCAACACTTTCAACAATGTGCCAAAATGTTTGGTTTATACTCCAATGTAGTCTTCTGTTCGAAAGCGGACTTAACTTGATCTTCTGAAAGTGCAAAGACACATTCGGAAATACTCATTTAAGCATGTTGAACAACAGCAGACGTAAACTGCCAATCTGTGACCATCTGGATACACCATAATGTGAACTGACATATTCCTTTGGCCCAGATACAATGGTATTACTACACTTCACCACTAGATGGGAGTGTGCTACTCGAGACACCTTCCGACAGACATAAGTAATCTATCCCTAACCTCAATCCCTCGGCTTTCAAATAGCTGAAGCTTTACGTTGAGATTCATAGACATACTTATATCATTCAATCAAAGTGATTGAATGATATCTTAGGGAGTCAGGTGGCTGAGCGGTGAGGGAGTCGGGCTAGTAATCTTAAGGTTGCCAGTTCGATTCCCAGCCGTGCAAAATGACGTTGTGTCCTTGGGCAAGGCACTTCACCCTACTTGCTTCGGGGGGAATGTCCCTGTACTTACTGTAAGTCGCTCTGGATAAGAGCATCTGCTAAATGACTAAATGTAAATGTAAATGAAAAAAGAAAGAAAGTTAGTATTGGCAGTACTTCCCGAACTGCTTCTCTCCATTCCACTGTCTTACTAAAAAAAACAAACACTGTTGGAAGATTAATCTCTCTCTGCTGGCTGCTTCATATCAGATAAATGTGTTCTTTTATCTGTATTCCACTCTATCCACGAAACCCATCATCCCTCCAGGAACCAGAGATCCAAAACAACACAACATCTCCTCTCTCTCTCTCTCTCTCTCTCTCTCTCTCTCTCTCTCTCTCTCTCTCTCTCTCTCTCTCTCTCTCTCTCTCTCTCTCTCTCTCTCTCTCTCTCCTCTCTCCCCCTCTCCCTCTTTTTCCTCCCCTCTCCCTCAGCCCCCTCTGAAGCCTCCAGTCTGTTTTCACAATCGTGACGGTAAGTTTTGGGAGAGGAGGCACAGGAGGAAACAGAGCGATCTGTTTCCCTGTCTGCTCAGGAAGTGGAGGCATGGAGAGAGACAGGGTGTTCCAGCAGCCCCGCTCCTCACTGAATAGAGGAACAGAAGCATCCTCTCGTCTCACTTTAACCTGGGGACGTAACAGATATGTGTGTGTGTGTGTGTGTGTGAGGAGTTAGCGTGTGTGTGTGTGTGAGCAGTAGAGTGTGTTCTGTGTGTGTGTGAGAAATAGAGTGTGTGGTGTGTGTGTGTGTGTGTGAGCAGAAGCCTCACCTTGAGCACCATGCAGTAGTCGGTGGGAGCCTTGTACTTGCTGCGGTAGTCCTGACCGTAGTACACGTTCACGTGGTCCAGCTGCAGGAAACACACCAGGTCTCTGGAAGCCTGCCAGACACACACACACAGGTCAGGACACACACTCTGAGATCTGTCAGTGTGTATAGACAGACTAGAGAGTAGAGGGGAGGGGGAGGCTGGCAGGAAGCAGTGTGAGGGGTCGCGTGCATGAGGAGGCCAGGACACTGCACTGCAGATGGCCTGCAGCTGCCACTGCCAGTGAACTCTGGGTAACAGACCATGAGGTGTGTGTGCATTTGCATGTGAGCCGGGGGGTGTGTGTGTGCGCGTGTCTGTGCTGCGTGTGCACGCATGTCTGTGGCTGCATGTCTCTGTGTGTCTGCATGTCTCTGTGTGTGTGTGTGTGCATGTCTCTGTGTGTGTGTGTGTCTCTGTGTGTGTGCATGTCTCTGAGTGTGTGTGTGTGTGTCTCTGTGTGTGTGTATGTCTCTGTGTGTCTGCATGTCTCTGAGTGTGTGTGTGTGTGTGTGTCTCTGTGTGTGAGGCTCCAGCTGGGTTAATGACCCAGAGGGATCAGGGAGAGTGACGCCTGGCCTCACTGGAGGAAGGCTCTGTTAAACTATCCCATCCATAACAAGGAAATACTACAGGCTGGATGAGAGGCTGTCATCTGCTCTGCTCACAGGACCACTGAGGACACTGTGTTTGCATAGCCTCCTTTAAGCCCACAAAGGGCTAATGTGACCAACTCCACTCCAGACGGCATGACCCGAGGAAAACTTGATTCACTGCCGTGACGTCAACACAGAGATCTAAAACGCTGCAACGTCCAATCTAAACATCTACAGAATTTGTTAGCGTGTGCTTGTGTGTCGACGTGCACGTGTATTTATTCCAAGCCCTGGTCTTAATCACCAGGCTTTGACCTCATTAGCAGTGTGATGTGAGGTTAGGCGGGTGTTGGTGGCGAGTTAGTGACCACATAGCTGGGCTACAGCCAGAGATAACCACACACACACTCACCATCTTGTGCTCTTACAGCACCTTCACACTGTAATCTCAGAGCGCAGGCTTTCAGCTGGACAACAGGCAGACTGTACTCCCACATACTCTCACACTTAGACACACGCTTAAACACACACACACACTCACCCACGCACACCAGGGTACTAGACTAAGGCTGGAAGACCATAAAACATGAATCTTATTAACAAGCCTCCCATTGGACAGTATGGAGGAGAGAAGAATGGAGTGACAGAGAGAGCAATAGATCATGCAAGCAGCAGGCAGAGTGTATGTGTGTGTGTGTGTGTCCAGGTAGGTAGCAGACCTTAGCTTTGCCTTTAGGTACGTAGTAGATTCCTGAGGCCCGCAGCAGGAAGTAGCGCTTCTTCCACGACTTCTTCCCGTCCTCCTTCAGCCACAACACGCCCTCCATCTCTGGCACGGAGACCGAGCTGCCACAGAAACACTCCTGCAGACACACACACAGAAACACACACACAGAAACACATACACCAGACACGCAGAACACGTTAAAGATGAGGGCCAGATTTCCAGCGGAGGAAAACGGAATCGATCACGTGACGTCCTCGCTCTCCTCAGAGGACAGCTCACCTCCAAGAGGGCTTCCTTGTTCCTGTCGGCCATCTCACACGTCTCCTTCCGCCCCAGCAGATAGTTCTAGAACATTCCAGAAGACACAGAGGGGAGAGGGTTCATTCACCGAGGCACGGCTGTACATTCTGAGGTTGTGCAGCTGTGTTTTGAGCACAAATAAACCCCACATGTACAGTATACAAGAAATGGGGTTGCATGCTTCAGTACTGTGTATGACAGATCTGTGCAGGAGATCAAGGTTTTCTGAAGGGCCCACCAAGAACACAGGCCTCTCGTCACCAATCAATTATTCATGTTCTCATCATCTACACCATCATGACCTACTTACACCAGACAACATTTGTATGTGAGCGTGCGTAAAATTGCAGAGTGTGTTTGCATTACTACATGGAAACAGCATGCAGCAATGCTGTTAGACAGTAATAATCCTTTGTAGTTTTCTCTGGTTCTAAGTTGAAAGTACAGTTTAAGGTTCTGGTTGGTTCGGTGAAGATGACAAGAGATTCTGACCTGGGGGTTCTTGAAGAGGGCGTATTTTTCGATACGCTCTATGAACATCAGCCGGTTCTGGCTGTCTCTGGTCCAGTTCAGAAGGTTCTCCACCAGGTTCTCATGGTCCTCAAAGATTCGCTCTGAGGAGAGGAGAGAACACAAAATGGATGACATTATCACTCACCCCAGACAAACTAAACGAGTTAGTGTTGTGCCAAGCTAACTGAAGTCAGCCAGTGCACCAAATAGCTTTCATGGATATTGAATCCAACATAAACTTTCAGGTCAAACTTGGCCTGAGTGACCAGACCATGACCCCAGTGTCAGCCATCATCCTTCTGTACTCCCCTATACACACAGACCCCTCCCCTATACACACAGACCATCACACACACCATGTCACTCACCCCTCCCCTATACACACAGACCATCACACACACCATGCCACTGACCCCTCCCCTATACACACAGACCATCACACACACCATGCCACTGACCCCTCCCCTATACACACAGACCATCACACACATCAGCCTCTGCTGTGATAGAACTGCCATCTGCCATGGATCTAAATGGAATGGAATAAATCCCTGTGGGATTACAACCTTGGTCCATTAGGTGATTAAAACATTTACCGAATTAATGATGTTTACCCCTCCGACTGTCATTCCAGAGGTTTACAGATATGTATACTCTATACTGTATGTGGATAAGATCAATGTGCAGTGTCTTGTCTCCTATAGACACACATGTAAAGTATACCTCACACAATACTAGGTGGTGGAGATGCTTTGGAATATGACTAATCTGGTACTCCCCTTTCAAATCATCCATTCAGATTGAATCCTATAATCCATAACAGAGATATAAGGAGTTCTAGAAAAAGACATAATAGTTAGTATGCTTTAAAAAAGATGTAAATAACAGGCTGTATTAAAATGTATGTGTGTGTGTGTTTGCGTGTGGGTGTGTGTGTGTAGGCATGTGTGTGTACGCATATGTGTGTGTGCACTGCAGACAGATCATGTTTCTCAGGTTATAGGCCCTGGATAAAGTTGTCCTGCCCTGGAACACAGCTGTTTTTAAGGGCAACATCACACACACATACCCACCCACACACGCACACACACCCCAACCCCACACACACCCACACCCACATGCATGCATTAAGGGCTGTATGGCTTTACAGAATGTGTCTCTCTATGAGGCTACAGGGTCTGCTGGCATTCTTATCCCCTTTTGTCCTCTCTTCACTTCCTGTCTCAGTTCAGTCTGTGGGTCTCTACAGAGGGCCATGCCAGTGTGTGAATGAAGAGCTTAAGGCTGGATTGGCCTGGTACAGTATCTAGAGCTGTTCCCCCAACCACCCACCCCCACCCTCTCTCTTTCTCTATCCCTCTCCGTCTCTCTCTCTTTCACTGTTCCTCTCTTCTTTTATAATAGGAGCTTGCGCAGAGAAGCTGGCCAGCCAGCGGAAGCCCTGGAGATGTAGGTTAGATCACACACATGACTGCCCAGGACCGAGTTAGACAGGGCTGTGTGTGTGTGTATGCACCCTATGGAATTATTACAATGTCCCATGGCACCAAAAAGGATGCTGTGTGTGTGTGTGTGTGAGTGTGCACATTTACCCTCTATCCCCCAACCCTTCTCTAAATGGTCACCATCTCTCCGGCAGGATGCCACTGGTCTCCAATACTAACCCTGTGGCATTCTCATGCACTATATTCCAGAGAGTAAAATCCCCCCCCCCCCCCCCCCCCCCTTTCCTCATCCCCATCTCCCTGCTCACACACACAAATCATCTGGCTGGGGATGACAGTGCTGAACTGGATCAAACTAACGTGTTGGTCTGACCATGTGAGATGATGATGACAATGAGCATGACGATGATCGTGTGTAAGTGACAGAGGGTTTCGTGAAAGAGGAGAATAGGCTGCCCGTGTGCGTGTGTGTATGTATGTGTGTGTGTGTGTTCGTACCCATCTGCAGCTCGTTGATGGTCTCCACCAGGGACCAGTCGGGGCTGTAGCCACAGTGAGACTTGTCCAGCAGGCTGTCCAGCACCTGCCTGACCGTCTGCCTCTCGTCCACCATCATGGTCTTGGAGCTCTCGTCTGATAGGTGGACCCGGATCACCAGCTGCACAGACACACAACAGGGCAGAGAGGTCAGAGCAGAACGCCCCCCCAACAGATTTGGGTAGATGTATTTTTCTGACGTGGATGTGTGCATGGATGTGTGCATGCACATGTTGTTTGCTAGGTTGGATTTGATCAAGCACACTTCCCCACTCGTTGTATTGAGTGTGTCACAGTGATATCAGATACTCATGATTGGTCACACTGGAGAAAGGGGGCGGGGAGAGGAGAGAAGAGGGCAGGGGAAAGGAGAGAGAAGAGGAAAGGAGAAGAGAGGACATGAAAGAAGAGGAGAGAAGAGCAGAGGAGGCAGATGCTGACCCCAGCCATCCTCAGCCTGTCCAATCCTCTCTGTGCTGGCAGGATAAGACAAATGAGAGGGCCCATATAGGACTGGCAAATCCCCTCTCTGACTCTCCATTTCCTGAATTAAAACTCACCGCTGCAGCAGAAAGCCTACGAGCACACTCATCCAACAATCAGATGAGGCCATGCTCAGCGGTACTGACCTACATACAGCTACAACACACTGCACTCCTGGTTGACCCTCGGCTAATCCAATCACTGACCACTACTACTACAGGGACCATAATCATACAATCGCACAGCTGTACAGACGCAATCATATGGAATCACGTTCCAATCCTATGGAGTTACGTACAACTCGTCTAATTCCAAGGAATTCTACACATCTGCCATAAAAACACGTGTCACACACACGTCTCAAAGGCACCAAGTCAGATGTGGGCCAACAGCAGAGGCATGCCAATGCAGTCACACAGAACTGGCATGAACAGAAAGCTTATGGTCAGAAGAGATCCATTTCTAGAGAACCGAGGGTTTTTTGACATGGAATAGAGTGGAACCAGACCTGGTGGTCTTGGGTGGAGGTGAACAGCCCTCTATAGAGGCAGGACAAGGGGGACATCATTCAGGGGAAGATCCTGCTCACCTGACCGTCCTACCTGGTGGGGGTGTCGTGGCCAGCCTTGAACCTGCCTTAAACCCCCACCCCCCCCCACAGACACACACACTGATTGAGTGTGTAAGCAGGTTAGTAGAGGCCCAACAGTGTTTCTTCAAGTACTTTTAAGGTCAGTCTGCACGTGGCAACTCCCTCTCATTCCTTCCTTCCTCCCTGCCTCTCTGCCTGCAGCCATGCTAAAGCTGGTACTGCCGTACGCTAATCCTCCGGCTGGGATTTGGGCTTAACTTTAGAGGGTTCCGCCATTATGTAGAGTGGCAGGGGAGGAGAGAGAGATGAAGAGAGAGAGAGGGAGAGAAAGGAGAAGGGGATAAAGACAAATACCGGGATAGAGAGCAAAAGAAAGAGAGGAAAAGAAACAGACCGATTAAACGTGAGAGAGGCAGTGGGTCAGACAGAGAGAGAGAGAGAGAGAGAGAGAGAGAGAGAGAGAGAGAGAGAGAGAGAGAGAGAGAGAGAGAGGGAATATGAGATGGAGGGAGGGAGTGTGTGGGCTGATGTTTGTGTGTCCAGCAGTATGACTCCAGCTGTTGCCATGTAACACTGACCTGACCCAGAAAAGAGCAGAGTAGCCGGCACGTGCCAGCAGTCTACACAAACACACACTTCACACTCTTTTGCCTTAGGTAACTAGGTCGGAGGCTAGTCACTCACCTTTTTAACCTGGGCCTCCTTGATCTTCTCCAGAGCAACCCGAATCTTCTCTGCCTTTGTTTTGGCAGCTTGCTCCTCCTGAACACACATACACACGCACAATACATGAATACACATTTGTAAATGTGCCCTTCATAACTATACAGTCCTAAAGCATTCCTGAATCCAGGACAGGTCACACACACACACACATTCTCTCCTGGTCCAGACGAGACAGGTAATGTGCTGCTCCCTCTACACACACCGCTGCTAACTCACCTGGCTCCTCCAACATGCTGCCATGATCCCCTCAAGGTGTCCTACCAACTACAGGCAGTGTTTCTGTGCTCCTTATGTAGGAGGAATAAGCTGGTTCCCAGTCCTAAGATGTGAGTGGAGTGTCTTCCATAAGGAATCTGTGAATCTGAGACAGCGGCAGAAATCCCCTGTCACTCTCCTCCAGATTAGCATTGGATCTGTTTTAGGAGACAATTCCTCTGCAGGGATTAGCCGGTGGAAATGTTTCCTCGCACAGGGCTAACTCCAGAGACCAGGCGAGAGCGGCAGATCTGTACTCCAGTCAAACCTCTCAGCTTCCCTCCAGACTAAAGCATCCAGGGTCATAGGTTGTTCGTCCCAGCCCTGTGGAGGGATGTCCTCTGGCCACACGAAGGGCTTCCCAGCCCCGGAGAGACACAGGCGGACTAAAGAAGACTCAAGACCAGGACCTGGGCCTGAAAGGGCAGGCTGGATCCAAACAGGGGATGGATGCCTCTCCCTCGCTTCAGTGTTGCTACTCTGACACCCAGACTCGCAGCTGTCAGGAGCTCACACTGAGAGCTGTGGATCCTCTCTCTGCTTTCCTGACTGGAGGGAGGGACGGAGGGAGGGAGGAAGGGAAGGAGGGAGGGAGGGAGAAAGGGTGAGAGGAGGGGCAATGATGCCAGTGCCAACACACACGATTAGGCTTTGAGCTCTCTTTCTCTTTCCCGGACTCGTGCACTCTATTGCTCTCTTTATCCGACTTTGTGTGCCTCCTCTCCATCCCTTTATGTGTTCTTCTGGATCCTCCGTTCTTCTCTCTCTCTTTCTCTCTCTCCGAGCGAGGGTATTATCCTCCTCGACTGAGAGTCCTCGGGCTAGAGTGTGGGGGAGCGTTCTATTGTAGCCAATTATCTTCATCATGGGCTTACAACAAGCTCACACACGCGCACACACACACATCCAGAGGGTCCTAAAAAGGCACCAACAAAATGACAGAGCCACTGGATGGAGGGGATGAAAGGGAAAGAGTTAAGAATCAAGCCTCTTAACACCCTTAATCAGTCACACACACACACACACACTTTTGCCCACACCCACATCCCCCCACAACAATCCATTCCTGGCCATCTGAAGATGACACTTTCTGCATGTGTGCCTTAGTGACGGCACAGAAAAGCGCATGAATACATCCACGAATATGATTTGACAGGGCTTTTCTGTAAGTGCGTGTGTTTAATACTCGAGCCAACATGGAGGATTATAAGATAATCACACCATTGAGTTGACCCTTAATCAAACCTTCTGACCTTCCTCCACCAAGCTAGTGCTGCTGCAGCAAGCGCCTTATGATTTCATCAAGATTAGCATCTCCATCCCATTTACTGGATATTCATGGGTGACCTAGATTGAGATGGTACTACTGAGATTAAAATATTTTTTCTAAACCGCCAACCCCATCTTTTTTACTCTTTGAAGTTGTGTGTTGTCTTCCTTCCTGGCTTGCTGTGGCATAAAGAATGTGATGTTCTGACTCATGCAGTGGGAGAGCAGAAGGGGAACAGAGCCTACAGTAGCTGACTAACATAGCTGGTCTGAGTACTGGGTGTGTGTGCTACTTAGTATAGAGCCCAGGATAAAACTAGCACAAAATAACTGTGAACAGGATCCACACATGGGGAAATACACACACATGCATGCACGCACACCTGCACGCACACACACACTCACACACACAGCTGTGCTCCTGCCCCAGAATCCTTTGTAAGATAATTACACATCTTCAGTCTAATTACGGCCTCCCACAGGAATCTAATCACCCTGTCTCCAGGTCTTTGAGATTTCAGTGTTCTGACAGAGTGAACTTGACATTCATGACAGTCAAATGCAATTATATCAGAAGCTGTCATATACATGTGTAGGTATGTGTTGAATAATACATGGGTGTGTACAGTATGTGCGTGTCAATGAGTGTGCCTGTGTTTGTGTTTGTGTACAGGAGAAGCACCCCTCAGCAGTAAAGAGGATTAGATCAGGAGAACCAGCCTGATCTGACAGCCTAGCCCAAACGATCCAATCAGATCAGCTGAGCCTATTAACCCCCTCTGAGGCGTGTGAATGCCGGGGCTCAACCGCTTCTCTTCGCAGCGCGCACACACACACACACACACACACACACACACACGCACACACACACCAGCGTCAACAATGCACACAGATACACCAGCATCAACAACACACACAAACAGGCTGTAGGATTTCATCCCCCTCCAGACTAGATTCAGAGCCTGGAGTGATACAGACAAAGGCTGATCACGGCGTACTCTTCGATGAAATGAAATATGCTGTGTTTAACCATTAAGAACCACTTGCTTCCTAAGAAGCTTTACCGAAATTCATGAATTCTCGGAAATCTAATTCTGACGGATTCATGAAAAGAAACAGGAATTTATATGTGCAGCGATGTGTGTGTGTGCTAGCATGTATGTGTCAGCCTGTGCATCCCCACGCTGCTCGACTCGCACACCAGCCTGTCGCACACCAGCCTGTCACAAATCCTTAGCCTGACACCAGGCCCCTCACCTGGCCTGATCTTAGCCTTCCGTAGATCTCTCCACCACGTCCCCGAACGCAGGCCTCCTTGTCACACACCGCGTCAACCTCGCACAGCAGCTTTGACCTTGCCCTTCCCAATACCGTCTAGGCTGCTTCTCAGCCCCGGTACAGGAGCACACAGCCAGGCAGCTGAGCCAGGGTCTAAGGGGATCTCACCATGAGCACAATGTGGCCCGGGTTGATAATTTATTCATTTTACAGATGACTTTTCGTCCAATTCCTGGTTGTTGAAGGGAGCCACACGTTCAGACAAACCATGAACAGCAAGCTCTGGGAGATGACTGAATGTGTGTGTGTGTGTGAGGGAGTTGACAGACACAGAAACACTGCCCGCTAAGTACCCGTCTAATCCACCTGTCCAAACCTCTCTGTGGTCTGCACATTCGACCCAGAACACCCATTCTGTAACTGATCCATCCACATTCTCATTCAGACTTAGCTATGGCCAGACCAAACACACTCATGACCTGCAACGACATATACATATATCATACATGCCTTACTCTCTTCACATGCTTAGTAGGCTACATGTACAGCACCAGCAATCCATCACACACACAACCACACATTCCATGAGTAAATGAATATTGAACACATAGAGCAGGGAGGGACTACAATGTGGTTTGGAGAGCAAGAAGCCGATGCTGACTGGCTCTCTCATCAGTGGGATCAAGAGACAGGTGCAGACTGCGGGGAGGGGGAGGGGGCGGGCAGGGGGAGAGGGAAGAGAGGAGAGAGCATGCGACATGCAGAGGACAGGAAGCCATGCTTTCCGCAGCTTTCTTACCTCTTTACACGACAAACACCCAGATAAAAGGTAGCTAGCTACCGCTGTCACTATCGACAGGATATGACCTCACAAGAGAGAGGCAGCAGTTCATTCGTTCTGGCAAGGCAGGTGGGGGTTAATAGCCACCAATAGCAGGGATGCGTGATGTGATTGGCATGCAGGTGGGAGGGATGAGAAGCAAAGAGGAGGAGTCACCTTGGTCAGCAGGTGAGAAGGCTTTCCTGCTATGTTTTTCAGAATCAGGGAGGTTTCCCTGTCCAGATAGGAGTGCTTGGTGCGGAACGAAGAAAGAGAGAGTGTGTGTAAGAGTGAGAGAGATAGATAGATAGAGAGAGAGAGAGAGAGAGAGAGAGAGAGAGAGAGAGAGAGAGGAACCATTAGTGAAATCTGTGAATAACTTGAGCATTTGTTCTTTATTGCGTGGAAGCATGGTAGAGAATCAAAAGTGTGATTGTGTGAGGCACAAGCAGAACGTAATAGTGACAAGATAACTGACAAATACATTGTCAAAGTTCATTACAGAAGTTTGACTTGCTGTGGAGAGACATCTGGGTTAGACAAAAACAATCAAGCAGTAAGAATTGGTTTCCTGATTTAAGATAAAGCCGTTTACCCCCTTTCCAAGGAAGCAGTGCACTGAGGAAGGCTATTAGTGTATACCCAGACAGACAGACAGACAGACAGACAGACAGACAGACAGACAGACAGACACTACTCCCCTGGGGGCACCCAGACTACAGTTGCTCTATTAATAATGTGTGTGCTACAAACACACTTACACACACACACACACACACACACACACACACACACACACACACACACACACACACACAGACATACACAAAAAGCATAACAAAACAAAACAGAGCCAACCAAGTCAATTGTATAAATGTTGAGCCACCTCACACTGGCCATCTAATATTTGTGTGTAACAGACAGCAGACACATTAGCTCTGCATCACGTGAGCCACTACCAGGTGCTCTCTACTCTCCTAGAAGTAGGCCACAGCATGTTCACATGTTAATCAAGCACACAGACAAGCTAGGGCGATGAGGAAGGGAAGCATTTGTATCAGACATGATTGGTGCACAGCCTGTGTTGGGACAGTAGCAGAGATCAGACAGGACTAGAGAGACATACCTTTAAGCTACCAGAAGGCACAAAGTGTCCAGGGCTACTGTAACTGTAAAAATGACTACATGTCAATGTAAACTGTAGACATGGCTGACAGGCATCAACAGCAGAAGAGCCTGTGTGGATCTGTTTATCTGGCTGTGTTCCCAGCCAAAGGGATCAGGCTAGGCTGGTCTGGCCGAGAGGAGGGAGAGAGAGAGGCTGGATGGGTTTAATCACCAACATTAGGTTACTGCCAGCAGACAGCAGAGAGACTGGGGGTGAGGGGGAGAAAGCCATCCTGTTTCCTATATCCTGCACTCAATTTAAAAGTGTAGGCGTTTTGTTAGCTACATCAAGACGTACGGATGAAGTTTTGGGGCTGAAAGCCGGGAACAGTAGCACAAAACAAGGATGGAATACAAGTAAAGTCACTGGTTTGACGAACAACATCGTTTGACCCAGCTCATGTTCCTCCACTGCTTCAGAACCACAACATGACATGACATCATGTCAGTAGAAGTTAGAAGAACCCTCTAGAAGGTTGCCTCTGCGGAGCGGAGGTTGCTGATGCACGCCCCGCTCCTCCATGTTGGGCTGCGCTTGACTGGCCAGGCGTGAGAGACACTGCTGCTGCAGGCTTCTCACTGACCTGAGACTGGAGGACTCAACCTCTGTCTCTCTGACTGACTGTCTGTCTGTCTGGCTGTCTGTCTGGCTGTCTACCAGTCTGTCTACAGAAATAAGTTATTAAACACCCACCCACCACCTCTCTCTCTCTCTCTCTCTCTCTCTCTCTCTCTCTCTCTCTCTCTCTCTCTCTCTCTCTCTCTCTCTCTCTCTCTCTCTCTCTCTCTCAGCAGTGTCTGCACTACCTAAAATACATTACTGGATATCATTTTGAGAAAATCTTTCTTTTAATATTGTAGATTAAATATCATATTTGGGCCAGATTAGCAAAGATTTAAATCATCCCTCTGGTCAATATATGGTAGAGTCTATCCAACAATAATACTGTTGGATGTTGATCCCTGTTACAGTGAAGAAATCAAGTCTGGGCAGCCAGACAGCTGCTTTACTCTCTAGGGTCTGACTGTCTGTCTGTGTGTCTGTCTCATACCATGAGTGTGTGTGTGTGTGTGTATTTCTGTCTGTCCTCCTCAGTGTGTGTGTGTCCGTCGGTCGTCCTGAGTGTGTTTCTATTTGTCTGGCAGCATCAAGTCAGAGTCTCTGACTCCATCATTAATCTCCACATCTGCTGTCGTCTACACTACTCTGTCCATCCATCCATCCCTCACTCTTTCTCCCTTTCTCTGTCTGTATCAGAAGAGAAATATGCGAGGGAGCTGACTAGCTGGGATCAACGTGTCTGTATATACAGAGCCAACCGAGCAGGAGGGAGGAAGGGAGGGAGGGGGGGGGGGGAGCGAAGGAGGTAGAAAGAAGAGAAAGAAGAAACATTAGTGAAATCTGGGAATCATTTGAGCATCCCTCTCCCAGAGGAGAGGGAGCAAATTAGAGAACGAGAGAGAGAGAGAGAGAGAGAGAGAGAGAGAGAGAGAGGCTGGTGACTCTAACCTGTGCTGCAGAGGAGCCATGTTAATGAGCCATGCATGCCAACAGGGCTTTAGGCTTGGGGACTACACTCAAATCTTTATCCTCACTTGATTCCCCCCTCCCCCCACCCCCCTCCCTCCTCCTCCCCTTCAGCTTCAAGAGGAGCGGGGAAGAGCGCTGCTTCACATGGATGACTCGGCTCTTCTCAGCCGCTTCAAAAACAATCCCCCCCGAGGACCTCGCCCCAGTTCATCACCAATAAGGAGGAAAGAAACACAGCGGCTGAATCCCCGGCCGTTAGGGGGTCACAGACAGCCGAGGCGGGAGTGTACCTCGGAGCTGGCCTGGCCCTGATTGGTCCCCTGCGGCGGGGGGGTGGCGGAGGACTGCCGCGGCTCGTCCTGGTCCGCCGGCCGCAGCACGCTGTCCAGCGAGTCCATGCTGGAGGCGGAGGCGGAGTTGATGGAGGAGCGCGAGGAGTGGACGATGGAGCGCGCCTCGTGCTCGCTCACCGTGCCCACCGAGCCCGTCCGCCGGTGGTGGCGGTGCGAGGAGGCGGGCCGGCGCATGGTGGACGAGTAGGACGAGGAGGACGAGGAGGCGGAGCCCAAGGAGTGGGAGGAGCTCTGGCGCGCCGCCTCGTCCATGCTGAGAGAGGCCTGGAGAAGCAGGGGTGACCCGCACCATGAGACACGCTTCTAATACACACACTGGCTTGTCTCTGTTGAATAGATTGACACGCGTTACAGTAAACACAAAGGTAGTCTCTCCCACCTGCTCCAGCTGAGCTGTGATGTCGTCCAGGGAGAAGTTGGAGGCCAGAGGGGTTCGGCTGTGGACGCTGCCCCCCCTGACAGTGGAGGCCGGTGAGGCCCGGGTGCTGCTGCTTGTGCTGCCCCCGCTGCTGCCCCCGCTGCCCCCTGCATGCTTGGCACTGCTGCTGCGCCCTGCCGGGGGCTTCTGACGCACCTGAACACACAGCAAGGATGAGCCGCATACAGTGTGTGTGTGTGTGCATGTCTGTACGTGTCTGTGTGTGTCTGTATATACGTGTGTAGAGTTTGTGCGTTTTTATATACGTGTGTAAGTTCCATGTGGGTGTTTATGTGTGTGTAGTCTCCAGAGCTTACCTTGGGCTCTCCGGGCACGCCCAGCCTGGTCATGCCAGTGTTGTTGGGCTTGCCGATGGTGCTGAGCTCCTGCTCTATGGAGCACAGGTCTGCCATCAGGGCATCCAGGTCCACTGAGTCACCACCCTGGTTTAGAGCCTCTGGACCACAACAACACACACACACACACGTCAGTCTGGGACTGTAAGAGGAAAGCTGCCGTACACCACACAGCTAACATCGTCTAGTGAGAAGGCAGTGTGAGAGTTGATGCGTGTCTGGTCCTCACCGTTGATGTTGTAGATAGAGAAGCGATAAGAGAAGTTGGCCATGTTGGTCTCCTGCCTCAGAGGAGCCTTCTGGCTCTTAGGAGGCTCGGGCTTCCCATCGTCCAGACTCTACAGGGAAACGACACGCATTTGGGTTACATATACGAGAGTCAGGTGGCTAGTAATCAGAAGGTTGTTGGTTCGATTCCCGGCCGTGCCAAATGACGTTGTGTCCTTGGGCAAGGCACTTCACCCTACTTGCCTCGAGGGGAATGTCCCTGTACTTACTGTAAGTCGCTCTGGATAAGAGCGTCTGCTAAATGACTAAATGTAAATGTATATACTGTTCCTGCATGTGTGTGTGTGTGTGTGTGTGTGCGCTCACCTGTGTAAGTTTGTCCAGCTCTCCCAGCCAGGCTCCAAACATCTGGTCCAGGTCCTGGTCCTCCTTATCACTGTCCTCTTCTGCAGCATGGTCCAGTTCCTCATCTGATAGCTGATCCATCTGCAACACACCACACAACACAACACACACACATTGAGTAAAACCTTACATTGTAAAGGAGTAACCACAAGTCCAGTGTCATATCCAGTAGACAGGAGGAACAGCTAGCGTGTCACTTCCCTCTAATTCTGGCCCAGAGGGCACAGCACGGCACCCCAGATTGCCATGGTAACTCAGGGGTCGTCTGTGGGACAAATTCATCTGGCGGCCCCCGTACACCTGGCCTCACCTGAGGCTTTGAAGTTGACCATCAGAGGCTCAGCACCTGTCTGATTATCCCTTCCAGACTCTACTCTCCCGACCCGACTCCTCCCACCTCCTCCAGGCAAAGATCATATTTCCACCACAGTGATAAATGTGCAGCATGAGAGAGAAAGTCTTCCATATGTGACTGCAGACATATTTTACTGGCATGGTCTAGGCATTTGCTCCAGCGAGTGGTGATGAGTTATTGCCCCCTGGTGGCCATCTCCATAGCCTGCACGCACACACAGTCTGTCCCCTTGTCAAGTCTCTGCCGAGCAGAAATCAAAAGAAGGCCTACTGTCATGGCCTGAGTTATGGAATGATTATGCAACATCCGTGGAACGAGTCAACACACTCTTAAGTCTTCTGCAGAGTGCGTGAATGATTCATGTCCAGGATCACATTCCTGAGGTGCAAAACAAACAGCCCGGGCTACACCAACATGTGTACCGCCAAATGAAGAACAGATACCATAACAAGAAAGCACAACACAGACCCAGACGACTGAATCACCTCCCACACTCATCCTCTGACATTAATAAAGCTCCACATGATTTTCAGGGCCCTAAGCAGGAAGTCCTACTGTACACTTCATGAATGACTGCTGATAAACCAGCTCATGATTGACTCAAACAAACCAGCCACAACAATCACCTATAAACTTGTACACGTTGGCTAGCCCGCATGAGTAATCCTCTTAAAATTCCTTTCAAAACTAATACAGGCCAGAGAGGTGAGAGGGGGTCGCCCCCACTCCCCCCTGATGGGGGTGTTATGGAGGGGATGTACCAGGCTGGGAGGCCCCTCGATGTGGAGGTGGTGGAGGGAGCAGGGGTGGCTACAACAGCTGGGTGTGTCCTGGTCTGCAGGAGCCAGCATGGGCTTCCGTCTGTGAGGGCTGGATCTGGAGATGCAGACAGACCCCAACTAGGACTGGGACGAGGACCGATGTCCCAGTTGCTGATTGACTCAACACTCATCAGTCATGGGCTGTTGAGGTCAGACTCTTCACACACACGCTCATCGACTTACAGACTTGAGAGGGATTGAACAAATCTAGGGCTGGACAGTTTTGTGAGATCAGGAAATTAGAAGGCAAGGCTACCAGCACAAATAAACAAATCCTCAGCCCAAGCCCAAGTCCAAGCCCCAGCTCCAGCCTGAGCCACAGCAGCAGCCCCAGTCCTAGCCCCCCTCCAAACCCCAATGCTCCTCACCAGTCCTCCCCTTCACCTATAGTCCAAGCCCAAAACCCATCTTACTCTTGTCCCATCCCGTAGCCCTCTCCAAGCGCAAGCCCCAGCCTCAGCCCGGGCCTCAGATTCTAATCACAGGCCTGCCAGCCACATGGAGCTAATTGTAGCGCTGCTCCCTGAAACTGGGCTCTGTAATCTTTGGCTGCTGGCTTCTTTTCACTCTCTAGGGAGGGGACAACTACACCAGGGCTGTCCAGGAATAGGCCACCCTGGCCCAGGGAGGAGAGAGGAGCCACAGGGATGGAGCTGGGATGGTGGTGGGGATCTTGAGGCTTTAAGAGTAGTGACTGCTGTCTGTCTGCTGGGGAAACACAGACCCATGTCTACACTGGAGGCCGGGTCTGGTGTTTAGCAGAGCTGAACCAGCAAATCGCTCATGACAGGAGTGTATATGCAGGCGACCAAACAATCATCACTCTGCCGTCACACAGACACACGCCTGCTGTCCTGCAACCTGCCTGCAAGCCTCTGCCTCCAAACAGGCTATCATTCTTCCCCTTCCCACTCCCTCCCTCTCCACCCATCCACTGCCTCTCCCTACCTGGCGCACACTCGCGCTCTCCGAACGTTGCACAACGTTGAATAATGTTGAACGCAGCCCTGCAATAGCTTATCCGCCGTGTCGGGACTACCAAGTTGAATCTAGGCCAAAGACAGCAAACATCAGACCACATCAGATGACAATCTGGAGAGGACATCCAAACAACAACATTCCTTATGGAGAGAGAAAGAAAGGGAACACATAAACAATGTGTAAACGTCTGTGTGTGTGTGATCTGTGTGTGTGTTATGATTATCTTAGCAGACAGTTCTGCTCCACTAAACCCGCTGGTACAGAGTCATACGAGGGGAGGTCATGGAGACAGATTTAGCCTCGACCCACTGCTGTTTACAGAGTACTGAAGTCAGAGCGTGGGCTCCTAGACACAGGGGAGTTAGACCAGGCAGGGAAAACAAACATCTCACCGGTCCTCAGCAGCCGCAGTAGTGTGTCCAGGAGCGAGGGCATTTGGGAGGAGGAAGAGGAGGAGGAACAGGAATGTCTAGCACTTATTGGATTCCTTATCTCCATAGCGATGCTATGCTTGAGGAACAGCCTCCCCCAAAGGCTGGTCCTCAAGCATAGCCAGAGAAACGACACAGCCTTTGTTGAATATCGTCCGGATTAAGATTCGGACATAATCACTGACATAAACAGGTTCACCCTAAGGTTTCACTAACGCTGCGTCCTGCTTGAACTCAGCTCAGAACATCCCCGTGGAAACAAGAAGGAGGAGGGAGCAGGCCCTGAGCTGACCCCAGAGGGTCAAAAATATTCCACCGGGAGAGGGACGTTGGCATGTCCTCAGGACTGGCATAGCGGGGATGAGCGGTACACATGTTCTACTGCCCCTCAGGTGCCCTGTGGTGCCCTCTACTGCCACTTGGGAGTGCCCCCACCTTAAATAGAGCAGAGGGTCAGTGACTGGGTCAGCTCCCAGGGTCCCCAGCTCCAAAAAGCTGTGACATATGACCTAAAGGTTAGGGGTCAGGGGTCAGGGCACGGGAGGGGACAGGCAGCGTACGGTACATTACTCGACAACACGTTCTCGTACTACATCTGAGTTATAATGACAACACAGTTCTCTGCGAGCCTGTCAACGGTCTAGGTGGTTAAATGATTGATCTCCCTTTCAGGTGAAACCAGTGTTTAATGTGGGAGACGATTACGGGGTGTCAATCTGTCTTGACTGCAGAGGAGCAGAAAGCAAGCTAGTCTCTGCTCTGACATTCCTCAACAACAAGAACCTCCCCTGAGGCAACAGCTGCACAACCCAAATTAAAATGATCCTGTAACTCAAGTCACGTGTGTTTGTGTGTGTGTGTGTGTCTTGGGTGGGACTACTCCCTGTTCCCACGCCTATATTGGAATATGACTCAAGATAGGCCTAGGCCACTCCCCTAAACCCACTCACATCCATATAGTACAGATGTGTTGACCCACACACAACACAACACACACGCACACACATCGGGAACATTCTACCACAAGTCTGCTGAAGAGACTACCAGGGGAAGGACCAGCTCCAAACCAGATCCAGACAAATTCACTCTCTCTCCTCTCTTTCTCTCTCTTTCTTGTATTTTTTTCTTTCTCTCTCTTCAGAAGAGGAAAAACAAATGTGTGTTGATGTTCTGAGACGAAGGATGAACCACAGAAACCATGGAGGAGGGAAGAGAATGTGAGAGTGAATCCAGCCTCTCCAACTCAATGATACAGAATGTACCGTACACACACACACACACACAAACACGCCTGCACACACGAGCACGACTGCATACATAAACAAACACACACTTTGACTATGCAAGTGAAAGCCAGCTGGACACGACCTTGTAGTGACCTTGTGGGTCCTGGGGATCTCTTCCTCATTCTCCCTCTCTGAGATCAGTCAGGCCTAGATACTGACTGGCCCGGGAGACAGGGAGGGGCGGGTGTAGAGAGAGTATGAGATAGGCCAGGAGGACAACATCTATTATGACAACACACACACGGTTAACAACACCCAGACAGGCCTGCACACTAACTACAACACTCGTCTTAAGACCGACACACACACACACACACACACACAGTAGCACCTCACTACGTCAGTGAGATAATGAGATACCTAAACAATGATTTCCCTCCTCAGCAGCAGTCCCTTTGCTGCTCTCTGATTCTTTCTGTGTGATTTTTGCAGCCACAATGTCAGACTTGTCACATGTGGCCACAGGACACACACCCAGTTATAAAAGAGAGCAGCGACTGAAATAGCAGAAGAAACTTCAGATAGGCTGGAGTCAGAGAGAAGGAGAACCCAGTGACCGCGTTCGAAGGGGGAGACCGCACAGACGAGGACTCCCAGCACAGTAGCGAACGGTTAGTGAGTGCTAGATTTCAAGCTAGCGACAAGGATGGGGAGGATCTCTCTATTAACTATGAACTGGGAAGATGGATAGAGAGAGAGAGAGAGAGAGAGAGAGAGAGAGAGAGAGAGAGAGAGAGAGGGGACGATCTAGGCAGGCAGCATATGGACCAGAGGTAAACACTGAGAACTACTGTAGCAGAACAGAGCCGAGAGTTGGCCAGACTCCAGCTCAACATCTGACTCTGCATGGGAAATGATTGCTACATCTGCAAGCAGGACAGAACATGGCAGCACAGACAGACAGACAGACAGACGGACAGGCTGACTGACAGGCAGACAGACAGATAAGAGACAGATTATAAGAGGGTATTGATAGCACAGAATAGTAGAGAAGCAGCCTGTTTGATGTGTGTGGTGGTGCTCTCTGTAGGGTCAGTCAGGAGACAGAGTGCTGAGTGGGCAGGGGCAGGCAGCCTCTTGCTGAACAGCACATCACTTGTTTTTCAGGGACAATTATCTGCTTAGCCTGCCCCGCCCCTCCCTCCCTCCCCCCCTCCCTCCCTGTGAGTCAGAGCCCAGCAGATGAAGCACCAGAGGGGAACTGCGGTTGGAGAGCAAGCCGTGCGAAACCACTGGAGAGTCAACGCTGGCCAAGAGAAGACCCGAGGCTTCTAAGTGGAAGACGCAAGTTAACTCTCGTGAATGTCCTGTCCAGATCTTTAGGAGAACATTGTAATGGTGGGTTTACACGCCGATAAAGCAGATGATGAGGGCCGTCTCTGTTCCTGGTTTCCTATGTGGCTCCCTTCACTCCCCTCTCCGCACACTCACACGAAGGTCTTGTGTTCAGGGCTGCAGGACCGCAGTAGGAACATAACCACTGGCACCAGGCCTCTTTGTAGTCGACACTAGCATATTGGAGTCCTCAGTTGTGGAAAACAAAGGGCATGTTTATGAATGCCGAGGAACTTGTTGGCTGGCAGTAAGTGTGCCTAGTCACGGCAGGGACTGAGGGACAGCTCTGCCGATGGAGAGAGGCAGTGGGAGGGTTTCGACGTGAGACACGGGAATGCATCACGATGATAGGTGACCGTCTGCGGCACAATGACTGCGAACGAATGTTTTGACATGAGATGTTAGGCTATGTTTAGGTTGAGTGGTGTTTAACACAGAACTTGATTGGGTTCTGGAATTCCTCTGCTTTCCCGGTCAATTTCTGTATGTTCAACACCACAAACGATTAATGCAGCCTAACCTTTAAATTCGGAACAGTCTTGCCAAAACAGACGTGCATTCAGGTCGTTGACAAAATCACTGTCTCTCTGTCTCTCCCTCCGTCATCCGGCCCTCAGTTTGACGTCATGAACACAAACGCAGTTGTTCGCACAAGCACACACATGCGTACTCCCTCGCACACACCTGCATGTTATGAAGCAACCTCACCTTAGCTCCAGTCCATTTGCGTGAGTTGCTGACAAAGTATAAGAGAGGGAGGAGGAGGGTGTGAGATATGGGAAGCCTGAGGGCTCAGTGTCAAATGGCACCTGTCCCACCTGCACCCTGTACCTCTCCTGAACCTGACCACACCTAGCTGCTCTACCATCCCATCTGCAGCCTGCTTCTCTAGTCCTTCCCTAGTACTGCCTCTGTACTGCCCTAGTACTGCTCTAGTCCTGGTCAAGTCCTGTTCTAGTACAGAGCCCTATAGTACTGCTCTGGGGCTGCTGTGGGACCTTTTCTTATCGTGCTCGCCCCTCTGCCGGGGTTTAGGTTAGGTGGATTAGTGGTGGGGCTTGGTTAGTTGGAACTATCCTGTGCCAGGCTAGTCCTGCTTCCTCCATAGTCATGCAGGATCTGCGGTTGGGTTCTTATAAGGCCCTCTCTGTCTCCCAGTCATCTCACCAGGTCTATATGGAGGCTTTTGATGATGAGTCCAGGTTTCCACACTTCAGTCGGGTGTGACACACACACACACCCACACCCCCACACACACACCCAGAGTCTCCCTCCACTGTTAATTTCCTCTTCCAAATAAGCATGTGAGTTCATAATGGCTGGAGTGTTATTATTCCGCGTCAGTTTTGCCGTTGAGCTGCAGCCTCCAGTTTCCATGTCTCCACCTTCCTAGGTAAACAGTCTGGCTGAAGGGGGAACCTCAGAGGTCTCTCCTGGTCTCCTCTCCTCCTCTGCCTTTCCTAAAACACATGGGAGGAGACAGCCTGAAGTTCCCCTCGGACGTTCTCCAATCTGCTCTGATGCGAAGATACTTTAAACAAAGACAAAGTTTAGGCTACTCCCTAGATCTCTCATGTCACTCTGGACTGGTCTGTTCAGCACAGGCAGGCTACTAGACAGTCTATGTCACTGAACTCTCCACACTAGTGACGGACACACACATACACAGACACCACTGACACACAGACACACTACTGACACACACACACACACACACACACAACAAGGCCTCTCATCCAATGCCAAAAGCCTTGCTCTCAGTCATGAAAGAGGTCCATTCAGAGGAGGAAGGAGGGAAACTGTTTGTCTGTGAGGGTGCGGCTCAGCTGTGAGAACCTGGCTGGACCTCCACACTGCAACTGGGTGACCTCTGGTAGTTCCAACATGACGGAATGGTGGGAGGGGTCAGGAGGGAGGGTGGACGCCAGACCATCTGCTGAATCAACCACAGTCACACTGCAGAGGAACACACACCCCGTGGTGTCCAGTATGTGTGTGTGTGTCTGCACGTGTTCTTGAAGGCATGTGTTTGTGCATCTGTATGTAGCTATGTGTGTGTGGATTGAGATGAAGGTTTCCCGGGGCCAGATACAGGATGCAGGTGATTCATGTTCTGTAAACAACTAGAGCAGCAGCTATTTCCCAACTCTCTGACCAAGCACACTAAAACCACACACATTCACCCATGTGTGGCCTAAGCAATGAATCATCACTCACTTCCAAAAACGTTTTCATTCATTATGAACGACGAATGATTCTCCTCGAGGACATACGGTCGAAAATAATGTCTATCATTCTGCAGGGCTGAATAAAGCCAAGTCGCTTTCAACCTCAGAGGTTTCAACTTGTTTCAATCTAAACATACCATACAAACTCTATTTTAACACCATGGTGGCTTGAATTACAAATCGAACCCAGCATCAGAAACACTTGTCCCCTGTCAGTCACCCTGCCTGCTGGATAAAGGAGCCGCATGGCTGCGTGTCGTCGGAGGGAGAGAAAAGTAGAGAGAGTAGCAAGGAGAGACAAAGGCAGGAGTGGGGTCATAGAGAGCCCCTGTTGTTGCAGCCAGACAGAGAGAGGCAGCTCTAATGTCATCTTTCACGCACAACTAGCCACCGTAAATAAGCAGCATGCCTGGTGGCACCCAGCCCTCCCAGCCCCCCCTTACCTCCCCTCCCTGCCTCCCCTCGTTTCCCCTCCATCCCTCTCCTCGCTCCCTCCCCCTCACCCGTCACCTCCCCCACGGCCCTGGCAGTGTCACAATGGGCCTGAGGATTCACACTGTACCGCCAATTATAGTGTCTCTCTGTGTGTGTGTGTGTGTGTGTGTGTGTGTGTGTGTGTGTGTAGGGGGCTGACTAATGCCTCGAATGTTACAGGGTTGCCAAGTCAGTCTGGGATTCTGCAGAGAAGATGTTTTGTGTGCTCTGTCCACGGTGCACTCATACAGACAAACTGGTACCATACACTTCAGCAGTAAAGATCAAGGGTCAAGTGTCATCAAGGTGGTTGGTCAACACGACCTAATATGACAATAGAATGATGGTAGCTCTTAGACTTGACTAAGACCAGATGTTGCCCTCAGAAAACAAAGATCACCATTTTAACAGACAAGGGTCGGTTTGGCATGTGGACTGTGTAAGACCCAGTCATATATACTGAATCTGTCTTAACTCGCTCCAGCATCTAAATGAGGCTGACTGTCTTTTTGTCTGAAAAAATCACAAAAAAACCTCACAAAAACTGAGCCCGAAGTATTAAAGTATTCTTTAGTAATAGTTGTGATGCATAGGCTCCTGTAGAATGCCTGACTGCTGGTGATAGACATGCAGGCAGGTAGACAGACAGGCAGGCGAAGTGCACTCAGACCAATGAGCCAGACATTCAGTCCTCCATTAGGTAATGGATGGAAGGAGAGAAAGAGAGAGAGAGGACAGAGAAAGAGAGATTGAGAGGCAGAGGGAGAGAGCATTAATTTCCAAATTGACAGCTTATCACCTCTACCAGTAACAAGCCTTATCATGCATTTGTGTGTCCCTCCAGTGGATTGTCATTGATCTAGTAAGAGACAGTGAGTTTCAGCCTTCCTCCACACTGCAGTCTACATGGTCCCTCTCTCACTGTAACCCAAGGACTCCAAACTACACATAAATCAATACTGCTCGCTCAGCTTCCCTCTCCCTCCCAGCTTCTCTCTCTCTCAGCCTCTCTCTCTCTGTCTCTGACTGTATCCTCCTCTCTCGTCCTCCTCCTGTCTGCCTTCATACCGAGCTGATTCGAGTAGTTTCCATCCTACAATGTATAGTTAAAACATGAACACCATGTTCATAGTATCACACTACACTGGCAAACCTAGCTTCCAGCTTTCCATGGATCCAGGCCTCTCGTACTGTTGGAGACATAGCAGCTGGCTTGGGCACACACGCCAACCTTCAGGATAAACCGTAGAAAGGTTAATGTAATCAGAGGAAGCCTAGGGCTGGTCTGTCAAAACGACTCTTCTGATCTTTCATGTGAGAAAAAAGGACGGAAAAAAAGAGAGAAATTAAAGAGAGGAGAGAGGAGAAAAGAGGGAAAGGAAAAGAAAGAAGGAGAGAGAAGAGAGGAGGACAAGAAGAGAAGAGACATGAGAGAAAAGGCGAGAGGGCTTGCTCCAACAGAAATTACAACACAATACCGAGGCCCTGTTAAAATCATTACATCACTTCCTGTCCTCCTGCCCCCATCTTATCCTGTCCTGATGGAAGCCCAGTTCCAGTGCTGTTAAGGTCAGATCCCAGCCAAGTGTGTGTAACGGCAGAACAATAGCGATGTGGAGGGGGCCTGGCCAGGGTATGACTCACCCGGCCTGGGAGAGGCTGTAGTGCTGGCCCCGACACTCCACCAGTATGATACAGTACACACATACACACAGCACCCTTCACAGCAGATGGTCAACACATTACTGTGGAGCGAACACAGCGAGAGCTGAAGCTGGGGTCCTTCCTGGGGCCTGCAGGAGGCTGATGTGCCAGGGCCGGGGGGGGGGGGGGGGGCCGGGGGGGGGGGGGGGGGGGGCAGACAGGGGAGGCTCGCCAGCCTGCGGAGCTCCTTACTACCAGGTTCATGTTACACAGCAGCTGTGCTCCACAGAGAGCTGTCAGGACATGCCCCGCGACCGATATAGACGCACACACACTAACACAGGACACACACACACACAATATCCCACTTCAAGCTGTGATGTGGGACAGATTTAGACCAAAAAACTTTGGGTGGAGGACTGGAGGTACTCTGTCGTTTCAGTGCCCACAGACACCCCCTAGCAACACAATAGAAACTCAAGACACTTAGCAACACAGTGACCTTCAGCACTCAGTGGTAGGGTCTGTTTTCTAACACAATGTAATTGGTGAGATTAAACAGCAATCAACCAGTGATGCTATTGTGTAACAGATGTGATCATACTGAGTAAGAATTTGGTTCAGTCTTGACATACAGTAAGTGACACGTGAATACGTATGACAGAGAGAGAATTGTCTCTGTCTGGCTGCAGTCAGGAGTGGCTATCACCCAGATGGTGATGACTTCACTTCCTGGTGTCCCCTCTCATTATCTTTGAGTGAAGACAGGCCGGTCCCGTCGGTGTACAGTGTGTGTGTGTGTCTGTGTGTGTGTGCAGGACAGGCAGTAGAAGAGGTGGGTTGGGGGTCTACATTGTAGTGCCAAACCTGTCTTTGTAACCATATGCTCCTTTACATTCGCACTGCCGTCTTCCTGTACCAGGGTCAACCAATAGAATGACTTCCTAATTAAGCCTGGGGGATGAGTTGCTGTGCCGTGTGAGTGTGTGTGAGTGTGTGTGTGGGTAATCACAGCGGGAGGGGGTTCAGAACGGACCACTAGCCCAGCCCATTCTATGATAACAGGGCAGGAGTTACAGGAAGGTCCCCAGGAGGAAGAACCCCAGCAGCATTCCCAACAGCCCCAAAGCAGCTCCACATGTTTCCATCCCTCCCGCTCCCCACATGGTTTCACTTCCCACACGAGCTATCCCCCCCGAAAGCCACGAGTCGATCCACGACTTAGCGTGTGTCTGGTTGGGCTTGAGCTCCACTGGTGGTGTAGTGTGATGGGGATCAGAAGTCTCCAGCCCTGGGGCTTCCAGTTTTCCACCCCGATAGAAACCCATCCAGCCACGCATGTATTTCTGACTGGAAAAGGCTTAGTGGAAAGAACAGCAGGGTTTGACAGCCGAGACAGTGACACACCGCTGAGGAACATGAGCCGTGGATGCGTGGCTGGTGTAAACCATCGTCTCAACACCGCAGCAAGCGCCTTAACCCACTCACATGAAGTTAACCGTTGGAATATCCTGTTTTGAGAGAACTATGTTCTCTCTCTCAGGTGCCAAACCGTTTTCTATGATTATACGGTGCATTGGCAAGCATGGGTCACGGAACTGACTGTGGTGCATGCGGCGCCCACAGATACATGGAGAGTATACTGGGGTACCTGCTTACCTTTGGTGTAGTTCTGCAGCCTGGTTCTGTCCAGTCCAGTCCACAATCCTCCTGGGAGAACAGCTGTTTAAATCACCCTGAGAGGAAGAGGGGGAATAAGAGAGAGAGAGAGAGAGAGAGAGAGAGAGAGAGAGAGAGAGAGAGAGAGAGAGAGAGAGAGAGAGAGAGAGAGAGAGAGAGAGAGAGAGAGAGAGAGAGAGAGAGGTAGTTAATTTAAAGCCAGCAGGACAGTTATTCGTCTGGATTCTAGGAAAAGCCAAGTTTCAATCCACTTCTACAGTACAGTGGCCTGTGTAGTGCAGACTCAGCTGAAGGTTTACTGTAGAGATTGACTGCTCCCTTGAAGCCACTGCTGCGGAACACTGAATGGCTGCTGCATGCTAGCTGCTCTGGTACTGGAATTTGTTTCATGAAGGGAAAAGCACCTGCACAACGGGCTCGAGCTGCCGACTGCAGTGTTGCGTGTATCAGGCGATTCACACTATTCTACCAGTCTCCTCCCCAGTGCCTTTACACCCCAGTCACCCCCTGCCTCTGCTCCTTCCCAGACCCCAGTCACCCCCTGCCTCTGCTCAGATGGCTGCCGATTCAATTCCTCTCCGTGACAAATGACGGTTGTGTCCTTGTGCAAGGCACTTCACCCTACTTGCCTCGGGGGAATTTCTCTGTACTTACTGTAAGTCGCTCTGGATAAGAGCGTCTGCTAAATGACTAAATGTAAATGTATATCCCCAGTGTCTCCCAAACCCCATCCCCAGTCCCCTCATCTTAGAAGCTGTCCACACAACAACTGGCCTCGCCATCCAGCTACAGTACAGTAGGTGGCTAATCACTCTGCGCATGTGTGGCATGTAGGCCTAAACCTTGCCACTATACATTTATTTCATACCAATTAGCTGACAACTAGCCTGATGCTGTGACCTAAAAATGTCTAACAGGACTAACAAGATATACATCACAAACCCACACAATCTCTCACACCGAAACACAGATATACACAACCATACAGTCAAATATAGTGGTATTTCCAAAAATTACAATGATTTGTCAGTTAATTCAGTTAGTTAGTTCATTTCTCCATTTCTCCATTTCTATAACAAAATCTGTCTCCAGTTTGATTAGCTGGTTAGTCACAGCTACTAAAGTGCAACTCAGAATGTGGGTCATCGTTTCCAGTTCATGTGACTCGCTTTCTGAGCCTTAACTTTGTCACATGGTCTGTCAGAACACACATTAATAAGCCAACAACACACACTCACAGCCAATCATAAGTTGGCAGTCCTCATTCAACTTTGGGACTGTAACCTGAGGCTTTATTCAAACAAATAAAATAAATGTTGTGACTGCCTGAGGTTGTCAATGTCGTAGCAGCACCGGCCACAGACTGCTCTATCACTTCCTGTCTTCTGCTCAGCCTCGTCTCCTGCCCGCAGCTTTCCTGCACCCGAGCCCCCCCACTCACACCTCTCTGTTGCTTTGGACCACTGCAAGAGCACTGACTGTTGGGATGTGGTTTCATGGTACAACTCACGAAAAGAGCAGGAGATTGTGTGGTCGGACCTAGTTAACCGAGATTCGCAGAACACGAAAACATAGTTTTAAAAAGACAGAATGACAGCAGTGTCTACAGTTAGACAAACACAAAAGGCATTGAGGATAGTTTGTGATTCATCATGCTGGAGGGGCTTAAAGTAAAGAGTTTTCAGGGGGAATATCTAGCAATCTCCACCTGACAGCTATTAAGTTATCCTCTCAGGCAAACGGTGCTTGAATGGTGAGTGTGTGTGTGTGTGGGGGGGGGGGGGGGGGGGGGGGGTGAATGCGTGTAGGGCACCAAGCCAGGCCTACAGTATTATGTTGCTGTAGGACACAATAACAGCATGTGATACAGAGATAGAAGCAGCCCGAGGCAGGGAGGTGTTAACAGGCTGCTTTCACTGAGGAAAAGAACAGCTATACATGCAATACACACTCCCACACTTACACACACACACAGACACACGCCACATGACACATAAAAGGCCAGTAGATTAAAAGGCTGGTGTTCTCTGACTGTTCATTGTTTGGTCTAAATGAAGTCGACTGTGAAGGTCGTGGCAATGGGATCCGCTGTACCGGACAAAACACTTTGATAAAATCGAATGACAATGATAAGATGTGCCAATTGACTGAAGTGCTCTTGACAGACCTTAAAGATGGCAAAACATTTTCATCCACAAGCCAGGATATACCTGCTTCCACTATCCTTTAACATGGTCAGGCCTGAATCATACCTTCCATGGAACTATATGAAGAGCTTGTGGCTGTCAGAGTAAATACTGTAGCCTTGTTGGAACAAGCTGCTAAGGCTCATTAAAGAGAGATTGAGTTTCTCTGTTTTCAATGAACGAGGAACCTTTAGAATGCAAGCAAGCTATGAATAGTATCTTACTGTCTCACCAAACTCCTGTCATTCTCTCTGTCTCATTATTTTGCGCGCACACACCCACACAAACATAGACACACATCCTTAAGAGTTGCCGCAGAGGGACTTACTGCAGAAGAGCTGTCATTGAAGATCACATTTAGCCAGCCCAACCTACTCTGACTAACCCACACACGCACAACCGTGCTGGAACAACAGCAAACCACTGACCTAGAAGGCAGGACCCACAAACAGAATACTACACACAAACACACACGCACACCAGCACTCCAGAGCTGGGGACATTTACATTTACATTTAGTCATTTAGCAGACGCTCTTATCCAGAGCGACTTACAGTAAGTACAGGGACATTCTCCCCGAGGCAAGTAGGGTGAAGTGCCTTGCCCAAGGACACAACGTCAGTTGGCATGACCGGTAATCGAACTGGCAACCTTCGGATTACTAGCCCGATTCCCTCACCGCTCAGCCAACAGACTCCCACAACAGACTCCCACAGCATGACAGAACCACAAAGGACCACAAAGCATGACAGAAGAGCCTGCAGCCCTCTCTCGAAAACCCCCAAACACCGTGGGTCTCTCCTTCCATCTCTTCTATCCACCACCTCACTGTTTACCTGTAAACCCAACCACATGACTATCCAAGAGCTGGCCAGATGCGGGGAACTGAGCCCTCTATTCGGGGCTCCTAGCCCTGCATGGGCACCAGAGCATGATGGGAAATCTTGGGCAGGCAGACACGCAGGCAGGAAATTCCCCTGACAGCAACCTTGCATCTAACTCTGTCTCGGCCTAATGTTATCTGGCTCTGTAGGAGACGTTACTGGGTCAGCCAGCACTCAGCTGCTACTACTACTACTGCTGCTGAGCACAGCAGAGTGGCACAGCACTGGACAGTCTACACACACCAAGTCACACCAAGCGTTGGGTGGCATGTTTCTGGTCATAGGGGGAGAAAGTAAAAAAAAATCCTCATCCAGGATATAAATAGATTGGGGTTTCAAATTTGAAGCAGCATCCAAAGGCTCAGAGCCAGACCCTTCCCTCCATCACAGTGTGAGTTGACACGGTAATTAACTGAGCTCCTCTAGGGCCCAGGGTAGATTTCCCCCCCTGGCGTGTCAGTCTTACATACTGCAGGGCCTTAAATAGGTCGAGCTGTGCATGTTGAATGGGAGCAGAGAAATGAACAGCTACCAAGCCGAGTTGTGCAATAAGGATTAGCACCTGTGGGGCACCTCGACACACTGGCAAGGGGCTGGTGTCTGGAGCCTAGGATGGGTATATCTCAGCTGTAGGGAAACTGACTGAAGATCAAGAGGTCACAGGTTCAAACCCCCCCCCCCCCCCCCCCCCCCCCCCCCCCATAGGTCACTTTGAATAAAAAAAAGTCTTCTAAATGAGTGTATTATATAGGAGACAGGCCAACCTCCACCCCTGACCGAGACAAGAGAGGTCTGGACACACAAACAGTCAGTGCTGGGTCAGTGTGTGACCAGGCCTACCTCCTGGGTGCGTGTGTAAACCAGCTCACACTGTGACCTCCTACTGCAGGTCCAAACAAAGGAGCCAGTGTGTCTGAGCATTGTGGGACAGTTTATTTTTAACGTGGCCCAGCTCCCACCAGCACATGGGGGTAAGGAGGGGGGTACCACGGCTCACCCAGGTGCCTGGCTGTGAACTCCCCAGCCCTGTTCAACTCAGCCGAGGCCCCATGCTGACTCCCTCAGGGCTGGTTTGTGGTAGAAGAACCTCCTCTAATAGAAGTTGAATTCTCTCCCACTCTTCTTGGCGTACACCAGCTCACTCCTTAAGAAAAAACAAAACGAGTAATAACATATCTAAGGGCAAGAAATAATTGTAGAAATATTAGGCTAGAGAAGTCTGTCATCAGTTTCCATTCTATTCTTACAGAGCATCCATCTGTAATGCCACTCGGACAAACAGATGTCCACCAGATAATTCCTACTGAGCCATAATAAGTAGGCCTGATTTTAAGAGAACCAGTGCTGCCTCTATTAATGAGCTGATGAATTAGACACAGATATGGTTTGAATGGAGAGGTGGGGGGGGGGGGGGGGGGGGGGGAGAGGAGAGAGCATGCACTGTAGAAGGTATCTCTTTCACTGAGCCAGAGGAGGTGTGTGTGTGTGTGTAAGTGTGTGTGTGTGTGTGTGTGTGTGTGTGTGTGGGTGGCGACAGGAAGATGGAGAGGTCTCTACTGTACGACGGAGAGGACACATGACAACAAAAGGACAGGTGGCAGAACAGCAGGCCAGGACACAGTCCACTGCCTGTCTGTGAATAGCAGTGACCGGACACAAACACACACAGGAAGTTAGCCTTCCTGTCTGCCTTCCTGTCTGTCTGCCTGTCTGTCTGACTCCAACTTACTTCTCCCTCCCATCTACCAAAGCAGACCTCCAAAAACAACAGTTTGTGTGTATTAGTGTGTGTGCATGTGTGTGTTCATGTGTGTGTGTGATGGGGGAGGGTGGGGGGGATCTGGGTTTCATCAAAATAACTGATTGGATTCCTGTTGTCTGTTGCAGTCCATCTGGACCAGGAGCTGTGCTTCTTCCCCATATGGAGGGTGTTACAGGCCACGCGGAGAACAGGACGGGAGCACGCGACGCCTTGGAATGTTCCCAACATGACACTATACTGTTCC